>NW_010332297.1:137568-150372 GCF_000700745.2 Antrostomus carolinensis
CCCAGACACATACAACTTGTAGCACTCACTATTTAGTGGATATCCCCCCATCAAACAAAGACACAGTGTAGTATCTGACAGTATAAGCTTCCCACATTTTTAGATGCCCTTACTGGAGATTATAGTTTCCTCATAATGAGAAATAATTTTTTTCCTCTTGCTTAGTACATTTCAGTAGTGATTCAGGAATTTTGCAAGTATGCTCCAATTTGTTCAAAAAAGTACCATTTACTATGTTG
Organism: Antrostomus carolinensis; assembly: GCF_000700745.2. Taxonomy (NCBI): domain Eukaryota; kingdom Metazoa; phylum Chordata; class Aves; order Caprimulgiformes; family Caprimulgidae; genus Antrostomus; species Antrostomus carolinensis. The sequence goes on from NW_010332297.1 coordinate 137,808, forward strand.
GAAGTGCATGTAACTCGTGAGCAGTGCTGACATGATGGCTTCATGAAAATTTTCATTTGAAACTGGGGAAACATAATCTCTTTTGGAGAAAAATATGACATTTTGTTACATAGTAATACGAAAACAACTCATGATGAATGTTAGAGAATTCATGCGCTTGCAAATATTTAGAAATAAACTTCTTAGGGCGATAGAAGAGCAAGATAAGGATGAACTAAAACAATATTAGTTACACTTGTCATGAAGCTGTGAGGCCAGTTTGCTGAAGTTTATCATTAATAGAAGTAGGACTGGTGCCTCTGAGGAGGAGCATCAGGAGGCAAGGTCGGTGTGAAGCGACTGCTGCCTGGTCCCCTTCCAGCCGCTCTCACAGCTGCTGGGCTCTGATCCACTTGTTTGCTCATGCTCACTCTTTCAGCAGGTGATACATTAGCTTCTACTGGAACTAATTGTAGTTCTTGTCACAAATTTTCTGGGTCTTGAGCTCGAAGGCACAGTATGCTAGACTCAAGCCAGCCAAGTAGGTGAGAATTCACGATGTATTGTGTCAATGACTTTGACAAAACCTAAGCACGAGATTTGTGCCCAAAGCTGGATATGCCTCTTTAACTCTATCCCAAGTTTTTTTAAAAATCAATTTTTAAAAGGATTTTATCCTTTAAGTGCAAAAAGCACATACATACTGTTCTGTTTGTTTGTTTGTTTTTTAATCAGAAACACTATTAACTGTTCACAACTTGCAAACAATTTTTAAAAGGATTTTATCCTTTAAGTGTAAAAAGCACATACATACTGTTTTGTTTGCTTGTTTTTTAACCAGAAACACTATTAACTGTTCACAACTTGCAATAGTGAAATGTATTGTGCATTCACCTGCACTGGTTTAACTCTTAAATGGCTAAGAGGTTTGTTAGAGTCCTGTTAAAAAGCCTGAAGTGCTCCTACTAGTACATAGATAAGGTAGAATTTTTTTGTACCTCTCAGACACCGTTTTCAGATTGGTTTTGTTTCCAATCCACCCTCTGAGAAAATGTTCCAAAATGTGGCCTTTTTATCCTAGCACAAGATACTTCTGGGCTTTCCTTTTCTGTCACTTCAGCACCAGTTGAGCTGCAGGAGGGAGATGCACTGGACCCCAGTCGAAGTGTAACTGGTTTAATGGGACACCTACAGCAGGTTTTTGTGTGCGTACTTTCATAGCAATGAAAGCGCTTAGTGTAGAGCAGTTGTATCAGCATGAAGGTAAAGTATCTTTCCTAGTTAATCAGCAAGCCCTATGAAATATAAAAAAAGTTTAAGGCAAGCACTTTGCTTTCTATCCAAAGCTTCATTTTTGCATCCATTAACCTGTTTATGTTTACTTTTCTTTTTTTCATAGGAGACTGCTCTCCTATACACTCTGTATCCAACTAAACTGATCCCTCCAACTAAGTCCCCTTTGCGTCCTTCGTCCATCTCCCTCGCTGACTGTCTAAACCCTGGACCTTTCAGCCACTTGTCTTCCATCATGTGTGATGTTCATGAGAATCCCTATAGCCCTTACAGTCACAACTTTTTGTACAATAAGGTGAGCGTCAAGTGTGGTGTGATTCAAGAGCTTTGTCAGGTTTTCATCTTTTTAATTCTAGGCAGAATTCAGCTGAGTCATTAGGACTCAGTGCTGGAAGATGCTCTAGGAGACGCATCTCATATGAGTCTGTGTCTTCAGCATCCCTGGAGATACTACTTCTTTTTCTTCCCCTGGCAGAGATCATGTTGGGGCTTGCATCCTCCAGGCCAGCTACTGGAACATGCTCTAGGTGACGCATCTCTTATGAGCCTGTGTCTTCAGCATCCCTGGAGATATTACTTCTTTTTCTTCCCTTGGCACAGCTCATGTTGGGGCTTGCATCCTCCAGGCCAGCTAGGGCTCTCACTACTCTTCATTCAAGCTCTTTGTTCTCTAAAGGAGGAATAACCTGTTTCATCCCTCATGCTCAGATTGCTTTTAACATTTACCCACACTAAAGTAAGGGACTGTTTCTTTTTTCTTGGGGACTGAGGAAAGGGAGGCTACCTGAGAGAAATACAGGTTTTCCAGTGGCTTCATCTGTCATCCTGACAAGCAGCTGTTTCTTACCAATGCAAAGGGAATCACACCCTTGCTGACATCTGTAGCTTCTTTGAAACATCAGTAAAGAAGTTAGACAAAATCTCTGTAGTCCAAGGTGCGTGGGTGAGTTTTGTAAGGTGAAAACTGGGCTGTATGTCTCAACTGAAGAGCAGCTGGCATGACTTACAACACCCCAAGAGAGCCTCTGTCTCGTGATAGAAAATAATCAGTTGTGGAAGTCCATAGAAGATGCTGTTTGGACCCCTCAGATGCATCTCTCCCATATTCTCTTTTTCTAAGACAGAATCTGGCTGCAAATGCTCAAACCTTGATGCCAGGAGAGATAATCCCACTCTGAGATGTATAGTGTGCTTTTTTGGGGGATGCAAGAGGTTAAAACACAGGCATTAGCTGCTGTTTCTTTAGGTTATGTCATGGTTTCCTCATTAGAGGAAGCACCATTGTGAAATACACATTATCAATTTCAGGCACATCAAGAGCTGAGACTGCTTTGGAGAGAAGTATCACTTCTGCAGAGAATGCATGTTAGTCAGCTGTCACACTCTGCAGAAATGCCTAGAAACAACTTTCTCTCCTCATGGACTACAAACCTAATTTACATTAATAGGCAATGCCAATATTGTCTGAAGTTGGCCCCTCCATCCTGTGAGATTTATAGAATTTACCGTTTTACCCACTTACTAGGATGGTTTAAAACTAAAACTAAAATAAAAACAACCTTCTATTTTCTCTTTGAGGCACCCTGAACAAAAGCACTTTTTCACATCTGCTAGACTGGGTTTTGTTCTGTTTCAGTTTCTACTAAACTGGCCTGACGTGTTTATTTAGGCAGCAATGATTTTATGATCAAGTATTTTTCAACAAGTTTCCTGGTTCATTGCAGGGCATTCGCATGAACAAACACTTCATGTGATTGCTGAAGCCAGTTTTAGTAATGAAAATGAGTATTCAATATTGCTAATGAAAATACTCCTAGAAACTCAGAAATTCATATAGGAAGGTGAATAAGGCAAGGAAAAGTTGTCTGAAGAGAATTACAATAGCATAATTTTTTGGTATATCATGTTAGCTGTTTTCTCAAACAGGAATATTCTTGATGAATAACTGCTGAAATAAGGAAATTTTGCTGCTGCTCTGATTTCCCATAGCACTGTGCACCCAAAACCCTTCTCTTGAATGCAGAGGTCATAGGACAGTCCAACCTGTGTATTTGCATTCCACCCATGAGATTACGAGGCTTCTTCATCCACATTTTTTTATCTCAAGGAACTTCTGTCATTCCAAGCAACCTTTGTGAGCTCTGCAAATTGATAAATGCAGCCACACTTCTCTGATGTTAACATGTTCTTCCTTTCAATGTAAATACAAGAGCTACATCATCTCTAAATTCTTCCATTTCCCTGTGTAACATAAATTTGCTTTCTTACTTGGGTCATTTTTTACTGTCCTGTGTTAGCAAAGATATTTTCCATGGTTCTCCTGTAAGCTTCATACACCTGTAAACAGCTTTTATTTTATTTTCATATTTTATATTTTTAATATATCATGTATGTTTTGTATATTCTTATTTCTATATTGAACTTTGACTCTCTATTTAAGTCTGCAACTTTCCAGGGTTGAGCAGCATCATCCATAGCCCAGCAGGCATTGAAGAGTGCTGTATTCTATCAAAGGAAATCTCAGAGGATCATTTAGTTTTACTTCAAATACTTCTGCAGCAACATTTTGAATTGTTATGTCATAATGGAGGTAGCTGGGAGGTCTGTGTTTTAGATGAGGCCCGAGTACTGACATGCTCTGACAACTTAAGCAAAAAAAGTTCACACACTTGGGCTTCTGACTGAGTTCCCACTGCCACACTTCTCACTGTGTAAGTGAAATAGGCTCCTGACTTTTGTCAAGACCACATGTAATGATAATGTTTGTGTTTCTTCAAATGCACCCTTAATTTCGTTCCTATAGCAAGTTCTCTCTTCCATAAGATTTAGTGAAAATCCATGGGAATTTCTAATGTTAACCATGATTAATACAAAGAAAATTCTATAATTAGATCTTCTGAAACAGAATCAGTGAGAATTACAAAGGTTTTTGAGATTAATATATTTTTTGACAATTCTTTGGAGAATTTTCAGTATAACTCAATTTACTATTGATTGTTTCCTAGTGTTTAAAATGACTTTAATTATTTAATTATTTGACATAATTTTAAAGTCTCAGCCAATTAAGATAAGGTTAACTCATATAAAATGAGACAACTCAATTGTCAGAAGTAGGTAGGAATTTTAAGCATTACTGGTAGTGCTAGTAAACACCTTCAGTAAAATGTATTGTATTTCTGAACTGCTGTCACTCTTTAGGTAGGTGTGGCCCAATATTTCGGGAAATAGAATAATCAGATTTCAAAAATGGGCTAGTTTAATACAAACAGAGGTTTATTTACACAAGGAAAATATTTATAACTTAAAATGATTTTTTTTTGATGACTAAAGGAAGATTAATTTCAATCTTATTCACATTATAAATATTTAACATTTGAGTCAATATATGTCTATAAAAACCCTGACTATATTTGCCTATTATTTCTTACAGTAACCCTATCTTCTGTGCCACTCAACTACAGTCTGATACATTAATTAAAAAAAAAAGATTTAATTTCTTGTTCATAATCAAAGTAACAGAAAACAGTACAGTAGACACATTATCAGATGTTGAAATCTCAAACTGTTAGACCAGTTCTGTAAACAACATCTTGACATTGTGGGAACGTCTTTCCATTCTCTGCTAAACCTGGACTGTCATCTCTGTAAATTCCCTGGAAGTTCCCCTTTCCACTCCTCATCCCTTGAGATAAGGGGTAACATGCATTGTAACTCACTTGCTGTATCTTCAGCCATCCAGTAAACACATGGCCAGTGTCCACATGGTCAATACACCTATGTTAGGTTTCCAACTATATGTTGTATTTTGCTTCATCTTCCACTAGAGGGCAAAACCTGCTGCCGTAAATTCTTACAATCATTTAAACTATGTTGTAAATACACTACTGAGAATGGACAGCATGTGCCAGTGAATGGAATTGCTGCTCTTCACCCACACTCCCATTACAAATTTATCTTACACGGGCATTCCCTCAGAAATGGGAAATGGGATATGGGGAAAATGATCACCTGTGTCTTAAATTAGGGAGGCTAGATATGGTGAACTCCTAAAAACAGTATAATTTCATTTGTTGGCTCAGGACATAGGAAAATGGCAGCTTTCTCAATCTGAAGTGTTTTATGAAAAGGACAATGTGATGTTGTTGAGGCAGACTGGGCCCAGTGCCGGGCTGTTTTTGTCTGAAACTCCACCAAGTGCCTGAATCTTCATAGATGGTGGCTATGAAGATTTCACTGAAGCTGAAAAACAGTCCTGGCAAGTTTTTTAGATTATAATGGCTCAGAGTGATGAAATCCATAAACTGTATCCCAAATCATTTCACATTGTGGTTTTAGCTTTGATGGGAGGAGGCAGCAGGAACCAAGATATTGTGTCTGTCCTTTTACTTGGAGAAGAGCAGAGAAGGCTCTCTCCTCTCATCTGTGCTCAGACTGCTTCTGAAATAAAAATGTTGCCCATTTGAGTGAGCTGATTCTGTTCTCCTTAGCTTTGTCATCTCCTTTGTCCTCTCCTTCCCCACTCTGGCCTCCAGGTATGAGGTGTTTCTGTTCTTATTAACAGTCCTTGGTCTTGAATAATCATAGAAGTTGAACTTTTTATTATAAAAAAGGGTTCATTTTCCTTTTGATTGGAATAAAATAGCTCAGGAATGTGGACTTGAGTACGACTATTGCAGTGACAGCAAGTCTGAGGTAAATTTTATCTCTGTGCTTAGCTCCAGAGCGTGGCTCTGGGAGGAATTCCTCCAGCCTTTAAAGGGCCATTGTGTAGGGTGGAAGAGCATAAGACTGCACCTGGAGAACTGTGTCCAGTTCTGGTCCTTGCAATTCAAAAAAGATGCAGACGAACTGGAGAGGGTCCAAACCAGGGCCACAAAAATGATCAAAGGGCTGGAGAACCTGCCCTATGAAGAGAGACTGAAGGAGTTAGGTCTTTTCTCTCTTAGGGAGCGTATCTCCCACAGCTGGAGGCCCCTTCTCCGTCCCTATTGGCTTTCCAACTACCTTTTCGTTCTGTCAGCAAAGGCTGAACACACAGTTTATGCACATTCCTGTGAAAATCTCCCTGTGGGTTAAGTATTTTATCAGCACAGCCTTGCAAATGGATTGGAGGGAATTGGCTTTTTGCAAGAGGTATGAGAAATTTTAAAAAATTACCATTTCTGTACCTGATCAGACATTACTTATAAGAGCAAAGGTTCCAGCTTGCAGAGGACAAGTTTTCTTTAATGTTCAACTTTGGGCTCAAGACAATTTAATTTTTTTCTTGTTCCTAAATGGAATTTTCCTGGAATCACAAAATGTTGTCGTGTTGGAAGTGTCAGCCTTGCATAATCACTTGCAGGTTTGCAGGCTTATAGGTAAGCAGAATATTTAATGGGAATCTTTATTATTTTTTAAATTAAATCAGTGGTGTTTATCTCACCATACAATCTCCTACTTATTGGAGTTTACATTTGATTAATAGTAGCATAGTGGGAATTGACATTCTGTGAATGTGGCAACCTTTCAAGGTTGCCATGGAAAAGCACTTTTGTCCCAGACATCATTCCAGCTGCTTTTATTTCTAGAAGAGAGTTTCTTTCTCTCTTTTGAACTTTGATATTTAAAAGCTGATCTTGTGTAGGTGTATTGTGGTTGATGAGCCTTCTACTATCTGTGATCCAGAACAATTGTTTTAGTGTAGAAAAAGAACTTAGAGGTAAACAGGCCAGTTCATTAGTGCTGTGCTACAAATTGGACCTCTTTGTTGGGAAAATATGAATGCTTAATATTATTGTGTCTCCTTTTTACATTCTTTTATGGCATTACTTGGGCTTAGTGAGCTATTTTGATCATGTCATACTTAGATGACATTTATATCACTTTGGACTTGGTTTGATAATGCCTGCAGAAAAAGCCTCTAGAGTTCTTGCTCATCTTAATTTTAAAGAAAGACATTTCTCCTAAAGTACTTCAGAAGGATCGTAACTTGGTAATCAATTGCTTCCTTCAAAGCCATTAAATTAGTAACAGAACATGAAGGTAGCTTAAGCTCAACAGGAGACACAGCAGCATGCACTTAACATGGAGATGACTTAAGTCTGGCACTACCTGGAAAGATCTCTGCTACCCACTCCTGCAGAGACAGCTCTTCTAAAGGAGAAAAAGGAATTACTGTGTCACTCCTTTTGGCCTGGGTAGTTAGTCAGTTTTGAGGTCCTTGTCTTATTTCCAGTAGCAGAAGTTGTTGATGTTAGGACCCTAGTATTTTTCTGGTGTACTTCTGTTCATTTAGAAAACAGACCCACAAAAACGTTGTTTTCTTGAATGTGACAGGATCAAACCCTGTCAGGCACAGAAAGTATGGAAAATACTTAAAAATCGAAATGTACTTCCCAGTGAATGCTGTGCCCAGAAGTGCCCAGGTTTCCTCTCGGAACATACAGCCACTTCTGTGGCTTTCTGCCTTCTTATTTATACAGGCTGTCTCGGCTGAAATAGATTAAAACAGTCTCAAGCAACAAAAAATTCTTTAAAATGCTTTGTCTTCATTCTTAGATATCTCTACATAATATAAAACTTGAGTTCAGTTTTATGCCTAGCTTTCTAGGATGATTTCATCTAGTCTTCTATATAGCGGATTTCAGGCAGACATTTTTAATACATAAAATGATATCAAATATAAGACATTCTGGCCCTAGCTAACAGTTCATTTCTGAGATGTATTTATTGTAGCCTTTTGTATCTTCAGATTAATATTTGAACATACATCTTGCAAGAATAACCAAAGGAAACACAACTGCCCAAATACTAAACCACTCCTAGTATCTACTTCTAAGATTTCTTTGGTGAAGGAGTTTCTATGACAAGCCCCATGGTGATGGGGGCAAGCTTACCATAGCTGGGAGGTGCTTCTGATGCTAGGATCCTGATCCATTAATGCATTTGGACTGGGTAGACCTGCATTTCTAGGGGAATTTTAAACCATAGAAAACGGGAATGTTAAAAAATAATCTCTATTAATGATTTGACAAACAGGAACTGCAACCTAGGGACATGTATTTATTTGCAATATAGTAACAAAAACAAAAGACAAAATTACAAAGAACAGAAGCCACTCAGAGGTAGTTTGTTGCTAACAGCAAAAATAGAGGTATACTATCGAGTGAAAAATATTAAACAAGATTTGGTAGGTTTGAAACCTATATGAGAAACAAAAATTATACTTGTATGTGGTTTTTTGCAGACAGTAAGAAAAAAAAGTGTGAAGGCAAAAAATTCATAATTAATGGAACTATCCCAAAACACCCAGAGTTAAAGAGAAATTTGTATCTTAGCCCTTGCTGAACACAGATGTTCCTGGAGAATTTCCTGCTGCTTTTTAAAATTGTAAATCTAAATTCTGAGGTATCAAGGAAAAGTAAATAGTGAACTGATGAACCTTTGGAAACTCTACACTTTAAAGGATGAATTGGCACAATTGGAATTCATGTAACTTTTATCGCAGGTATTGATATAATGTGTACTCTGAAATATGGCCTTAATTGACTCCACTTCCAGTTACGTTAGAAAAATGTATAAAATATAATTATTTCTGATGAAATTCCAAGGATGTACTTAGAGCTTGAATTCAACAAGCCAGAATTTACCTATATTACAGGGATGTTATGAGCTTCAAGGCATTAGTGGGTTTTTTTCTTTTTGGCAAAGTGTTCTGAACTTTGATGAAGAGGTAAATTATAGTACTAGCTTTCTCTCTTTCTTGATTAAAGAGTGAGTGTAATTTTAGTAGTTATATGATAGGCAGAATATGATCTTAATACAGATTGTAATATAACAGGTGACAGTTACACATGCTTATGCTTGAAAATTCAGCCAAAGTTCATGGTTAGGATTTAAAGTTGCTAAGGTCAAAGATCTCTGTTGCATGAGAAACTTAGTCAAAAAAACAGGGCTTATTCAGTTTTGCAGCTAATCTGGGAAGAAAATATGTGGGAGGAAGGTCAGCTCTGTAAATTAAATCAATTTCATTTCATACTCTCACCTGGAAAGCTGTTAAAGTTCTTTGGCCGTTATCAGTCAATGAACAATGAACCCCTTCCTGGGGCAGGCAAGTACTATCTCTTCTAAGCAATGACTCGATTTCTGTGAGTCCATAAATAGTTCACAGTCAATATGCTGAGGGAAATTTCAAATGCTTGTGTTGCTGGAAATCCTGAAAATTTTTTTTTCTTTCCAATACAGATGAAAATTTGAAAACATGTTAACACCCCAGAAATGAAAATACATCATTTGCATTATATGAACTAAGTCAAAACAAATAATGCTAATCTGTATGATTAGAAGTTGATTGTCTACTCTGCTGCCTCACTCTATGTGTGTGTAGGTTGGGGTTCTCATGCCTCAAGTCTTCATTATGGGCCTAATACATTTGTTGACCACCAGCTCCCATTATCACCTGTAGTGAAATTAGTCCTGGGATGAACTGCAGAGCTTGTTTAGCCCACAGTAGAAAATAGAGGCCCTTACCATAATTGCTACAAAGTGCACTGATAGTGAAATACATTCTAATATTTTATGGAAGTGATCCAAAATGAAACATCCAGGTCAGAATGGACAGGATTTCTTAATATTAAAATCTTATTTTAATATTAGTGACTTAGTGAGAGTTTGCAAGAGAGATCAAAATGTTTTGCAGAAAGCTTCATTTTTCTGTTGCTAGTATTTTTCATTGTAAAATAATTTTGGCAGAAAATCTCCAGCCAATTCCATTGTAGACTAGCCCTGCATGAGAAGTTGAACTTGGCCTGGGAAAAGGCAACCCAAGGAAAACTGATACACTGCTAGGCCTGTGTGTATCTCTCTCCCTCTCTCCAGCTCCACTTAGAGATAAGAAATTGCTACTGCAAAGCCCTGTAACTCCTCCAGCCTCTGATATTAAGATACAAATCTTTCAGTCTCACCCCTCTCTGGTGCCCTCCAGGGCTGTGCCCTGTGAGAATCTGTCAGGGAACCATGTCTGCATGCGAGTTGTCCCTCTCGTGCAGATACTTATCAGTATCTGGAAAGAGTTTTGAAATCTTCAAGTTAAAAATGCACAGGTACAGTAGTGTATAATAATGATTGGCAAATCAGTCAGGGTGTTCCGTTGCATACGTGGCTGAAGGCACATTATAAACCTTTGTTGTGATCAATGTTTCTTCTTCGCATTTCCTTTTACAGAAAGGTGAAAGGTGCAAAAGAATTCAGTGCTTAACTGACTGAAACTTTGAAATGGAATGTACTGTGTCATTTCAGAGAAACTAAAGACATCATAAGTATAAATTGTGCCTTTACATTATATACTTTCTCTCTTCTTAACTGAAGGTAGTTCTTGCTCCACTGCTGTGGGTGTTTTACCACTTATTGGCACCCTAGCTTTCATGTTCTTGTAATCAGAAAAAGTGGTTATCTATAAAATTGTTTTATGAAAAAGTTTGCTTGTTATGCATGTATAAATAAACATTTTTAGTCTTTGAGAAATTAGTAATTTTTCCTATTGTGAAGGAATGACTCTATGTTTCATGAGAGTCTAGACTAGCTAAATTATTTTCAAAGCAGATTAAAGATTTAACAAAGTAGTCTGAAAGAATAGTGTGTACATGAATGTTCTCTGTTTACTATAGACTAAACATTCTTATTTCTTATGTACATTGTCTTTTACTGGTTCCAAAGAGTTTAAACCTGTGTCTCAATTAGCAAAGGTTGCAGACCCTCTAGAGAGTGACTTAGATTTATGAAAAAGGTCTTATGCTGAGAACACCTCAGAAAGCTTTCTATTAGTTCAGAGGCAGCTGTGATTCATAGCACAATAAAGATAAACTGACCTTTTAAAGGCAAATATGTCTTGCTGATTACCCTACAGAGCTAAATGAACAAAGGTCTAACTAAGATGTTATGTAATCACCTCCTTTCTAAACCTTGACTGAGTTTGTTAGAGGTTATTTTGGCCAGGTATATAATTTCCCTTTGAACCTACATGCTGCAAATATGTATAGATTGTCAGGATATTCTGCTCTCCTTAGTACAATTTTTGCAGCCACAAATGTCGGTTTGTCTAGTTTGCTCTTTCATTGTTCTTAGAAATAATAAAGAAAATGTCACATTACCAGAAAACTGAGTGATGCCTGGAAAAGTTAAGAATTATTAATTTACCTTGTAAAAGTAATGCAGATTTTTTTAACTGGCAAAGGAAACAAGAATAGAAATTATAAAAACAATATTGTCGTCTTCCACCATCAACAGGCACAATCCCTTTACATTTGGAAAAAAAAATAGGTCTTCTTGCCAGCTGCTTTGACCTGGAGATGAAAGACTGCCAGTGACAGAGCTTAATGAAGTCTCACAAAGACAACATACCTGTAAAAAGTACATAGTCCAAGTTGCATTCATATTTCAGGTCTTGTGGAGATGGGGCGTATTTCTATATGACTCTGAGATATGATAGTCACACAAAGTCTAGTAAGGTTAATTCCACCTCATTCTGCCTACTTTGCATTCTGGGACTTTAAGGTTGACTACCTGGTACTCTGATGTGGATAGCTCATCTTTGTAGAGAGATGACCATATTCTGTGAGGATCTTTCTCCTGCGCTTAGGGCCATAAGTTGTACTATGATTCAAGTACAAGGCTGAGTTTAATCAGGTAGGCTATCTGTCCTGTTAAGTGTCCTCTGAACACCCTGGGCTGACCACCATGCAGAGAAGACAACATGGAGATGTCAGTGCCCTCCTTTAGTACTTGCCTAGACAGTGAGAGATCTGATTACAGTGCTCATCTCATCCTGCAGACTTACAAACTTCTCTCTCTTCCAAAAGAGTCCAGTGCTTACCCGCAGAGCTGCAGAAATCACGTGCACTGGGACAGCAAGTTCCATCCTGCTTGTGGGACTGTGGTGTGCATTCGAAAAACATAAAAATCCTACTTGTAAGGAAAAATCAGGGAGGAAAGAATAAGACTCTGTAGCCTCTAGTTTAAATTCTGAGAGGACAGGCAAGGGACCTTTTCCACAGTGAGGCTGACACACTTCAGATTAAATTGACACTTGATAGAAATAACACAGGGAACAGGTCTCCAGCTTGTTAAGATGAAGGCAACCAGGCCAAGGCACTCGGCTCCTTTGCAGCTGGCAGAGGCAGAGCTGCACACTTCCTTTGGGAAAAACCCAACACCCTCCTTTCAGGGACATGCAAGACTAAGCATTATTTCAGCAGAAAGGATGCAGCACTTGGCTTATGTGCTCCTGTGGTGGTTTGACCCTGGCTAGAGGCCA
>NW_010332298.1:0-19537 GCF_000700745.2 Antrostomus carolinensis
TATCTCAAGGTATGGAAGAGGGATTTAGGAAGCCAAACAAACAAGGACAAAAATGTATGTGCTTCTGCCTTTGGAGATTACCATGAAAAGCAACTATCTGGTCCAGACTTAAAGTTTTCAAACTGAACTCTGGAATATACTGATGTATTTTTTTCAAGCAAGGTAAAAACCAACTGTGGCATTTCAGCACCAGTATTTGGCTCAATATATTTAATCACTTGCAGATTAAAATTGAAATTTCCCAAACTTTTACTTTTTTAATGTTTTTACATCCTATCCTCCTTCTTTAGTCTCCCCTTGCTCTGATGGTGTTAAAGTTAAAAAGTTGAAAAGGGTTACTCTGAACACAGAATATCACTACTCCACTACAGTGACAGTAGGACACTCCATTATGGGTCACAAAGATTTTTAAAGGGACTAGAGCACCTGTGAGAGCTGAGGGAGCTGAAACTCTTTAATCTGGAGAGGAGAAGGTTTAGGGGATCTTATGAATGTGTACAAATACTTGATGACATACTGTAAAGAAGATAAAGGAGACACAGTAGTGCCCAATAAGAGAACAAGAAGAAACGGGCAAAAACAGAAATGCAAGAAGTTCCATTTAAATATCAGGGTGGGGGAAAAAAAACACACTGTGAGGATGGCTGAGCACTGAAACAGGTTGCTCAGGGAGGTTGTGAAGTCATAATCCTGAGCAGCCTGCCCTAGCTGAACCTCTGAGCAGGGGATTGGACTAGATGATCTCCAGAGGTGCTCTCCAACCTCAGCCATTCTGATTCCACTTGCTTGTACAGGTGACCACTGACCTGCTGAGGGGAAGATATCATATTAATTGAAATTTGTGAGACTCATAAGTGTAAACGTATGTGGAATGAGAGAGTATCTGCTCCCTCCTTCCCTCCTGTATCTTGTCAAGGACCTTTTCAATGCAAAAGGGGATAATAAAAGAGTGAAGCCATAAACAAACATACTGACACACAAACGTGATTGACAAATGATAAGGAAGACAAGAAGGAGAATGAAAGCTGGTCAGTCACTAATTGATGAGGGTATGTAGAGTGTGGAAACATTTATTTCTGTAAGATTATGTGATCAAGGACTTTATCAAAATGGTATGACAAGAAGAAGGTGAAAATAATAAAAAAAACATGCAGAGACACAGAGCTAACAGACAAAGGAAAGGGAGAAAATAACTGCAAACAAACTTGGTCGGTCATACTTACTGATGGGCTATCAAGAAACTGCAGGCAAAATAGGAGCTTGAAGATAAATATGCAAACCTGAGGGTCCAGGGTGTTGCAAAGGGTCATTGGAGCTATGCAAATTGATGGGAAAATGTGCAGGGAAAGGGGATCAGGGAGGAACAAAGTAAGTATAGACAGAAAGAGGTAAAAAAGGGGTCAGTCAGTTGTAAAATGGGGCTGGTCACTACACCTTGTCTGACTGAGCCCTGTGCCTGATCACCACAATCTATCTTATTACTAAATACTTTCTTAATTGTCTCCCTGCATATTCTCATCCTCTATCCCATGTGTTTTTGAAGACCTATAATTTAATTTTTAGAAAATGTTCCAGCAAACCATACCTATAATTGCAACGCGTTAAAGAACTTCTAAAAACTTAGAATTTGGACCACAGAGGGCTGTCCTTTTAAACAGAATTTATGTTAGGGCAGGTATGTATCAATCAATTCTTGTCATTTATAATTAGTAGCTATATATAGCTTTTATGAAATTAAATATACCCCTGCTGTTTATATTAATATTGTAGTGGAGGGAAAAAAGCTCACTTGGCATCAGTGAGGAAAATTCAGTCCACAACCCAGGGAGAGCTTTGCTGTTTTCTTATTATCTTCCATTTGAGCTCTATGAAACTCAAACAATGCAAAACATAAAATCCTGTATTATTTATGATTTCTACTGTTTCACCACTTACAGTGAAGAAATTTATAGCTGAAACTCCATTTCCTAGACCACTCTGTGTCTAATATTGTTTAAGAATTTTATATTCTTTTTCTGACTGAGTTTATTATTTCAGTGTATAGGACAGCTAAACTCCCTAGAAACCACTGCCCACTTGACTAGGAATAGATATGTGAAACCACAGGTTTATTGGCATTGTATACGACCAATTGAAATACTTCATCCACATCCCTAATAAACAAAGCCTGGCTTCCCTTCTTGGGTCTTAAAAAATGGCACAGGGGTTTCATTAAAATTTTGTAGTTTCATAGTGACAAATCATCAAGAATAAAATAGGATGGTTAAACGTAAACTAATGCAGTTTCACTGAAACCATAAAGATTATTGGTTTATAAACAATGAAAAATAATATATATGACAAAGTTTGCTGGAACCACATGGTTTAATCAGTAACAGAGCAGAATGGGACTTTTGAATTACTCATCAACAGTCCCATTTTGTGCTGTATATTTGTTCTTTTCAATCAGCAATTGCACAGATTCTATTTCCCTTTTCTTTTGTAATTGACACCTAATGACAAGGGCAAAGAGTGCATAATCAGTCAAAATAAATATGAATTATTGTGAGAAAGTATTTAAATGTTTTTGTTTTTCTACTGATATAGATACTTTTACCTTTTAAACAATATATTTATCTTGATTCCTACTGCTGGTTGTGGGGGTTTTTTTTGTTTTTGATTTTGTTTTCGTTTTTTTTTTAATTTATTTATTTCTTCCTCCCTCATGCAGTTAGAAAGAACAGACAGACAGCTGCTGGCAACCATACACCTCATAGGCTGTATCTCAGCTGGTGAAATCTGGAGTATTTCCAAGCTTTGAGGCTTTGGTACGGATCCTTGTCCATGGCCTTACACCAATGCTGGACCAAAGCCTGCATGCACAGAAGTCCACTTTACTGCTGCAGAGGGGAAATACAAGCACAGGAGTTGAGATGGTGCCATCATATATTTCACAGGTGAAACAAAATCCTAGGACTCTGTAGGAAGCAAATTGCCCTCTTAGATCAGATCAGTTTCAGCAAAGGGTTTACTGATTAAGACCACATTTACAGAAAATCTAACTTAAAATGCTGTGGCGCTTGGGAAAGACCAAAACTTTGCAAACTATTATGGAGCAGAGAATATACCCATGCAACTCGCAAAGTAGAAGAGGAATCAGACCTTACCCTCTGAGCATTTTCTGTTTCTTTGTTTCCTTTTTTGCTAAAGAATTAATATGCAGTGTATTTTTATTTTGTTGGTTTTTAACACTGTTTCAGCTATTCCAGTTCACATGTTGACAATGGCAAAGAAATCAGCCTCCAAACATGTAACTGTCAGCTAACTCACAAAAGAGTAAGATCATCAAAGCTGCTTCTGCTACAGAATGTAAAGGACTGGCAATGTATTCACCAGTCCATAGAGCCTGTGCTAAAACACAACATGCTAAAGGTGTAGATAGGTGAGAGTGATTTTTTCCTTTGGAAGAGAGGGGGTCTTAAGTGTGGGTTTTAAAAATATTTCTGATGTGAGTGAATGCTAGATACATATACGTGAGAGGTGTCAGTGAAGAGATGAAGTTTAACCAAGTAGTCCTTTCTAGAAGAAAATAACAGTAAAATAATTTCAGTTTTAGAAAAGACTTTCTGTTAAATGGAGAGGACCAGAAAGGCAACAGGAAAGAAATCTTGGACTAATAAAAAAAAATAAATTGTTTCACCAATTTTATTCATGAAGCATTAAACAAATCAAATTAAGAAAATTAGTCATCCTGACCTGATTACACCTTAATCTGATATTTGCAAGTTTAAAATATCTTATCTTTAAAAAAGAAGTACCTTCTCTGGAGCTTCTCTAACAGACGCTAAAAATATAACACTGACACAAAACTCAAATCTCCAAATAAGCTAATAAGACCCAAGGGAATTTGTAAGAATAAGTTTAATTATTAGTTGGTTTTGAATTTTGAAAAATTTCAGAGACAACTAGAATAACTTTTTTTTACTGTATAATTGCTCTTCTCTTTCTTAGAGCCACCCACTCATTTACTGCTATTAGCTTCTCAAATTTACTGTATCTCAAGTGTACATTAGGCAAATTCTCTGTATGCCAGTAGAAACTGAAAAAGATGACTCAACCCCCCCGCCCCCAGAAAAAAACAGAGTGCCTTTTTTTCCCACAAAATATGGTTAAGCATTTTGTCCAAAACATTTTTAAATGAAATTTTAATACACAAAACTTAACTTCCAAAATGTTTGTCTTCTGTGGATAAAATGTTTTGTCACATGGATACACTAACTTGGGACGGCATTTCAAGGGTCCACAGATTCAAGGAGGATTCAGTCCTTGCGAGAGCTGAATGATGACCTGGAAGAGTGCCTCTCTTTTCATCAACAATAAAGGTAGTCCAGGGTACTTCCTAGTTTAAGTATTGCATCTGAATGCCTTAATTTGAAAGTCTGACCTAGCTGTCTACATATTTTGTGAGAGGAGAAAATTGCATATGAAAGGTAACCTAGTCTAACATCAAAATGTAGCCTATTTAAAAAAAAAAAAAAAAAAGAAATTGTAAACATTAATAAAATTTCACTTAATAGTAGTAAAAAATAGACTAATTTTAAATGCCTGTACTTTTGATGCTCTACTGAAAAGGCAGATTTTTAAACTATTCCACTTTTCAAATAATTTTGACAGTCCTACATAAGTGATACACAGAACATATTTTAGGATTCTCTTAGATTTTTTAATTTTTTTTTTTTAATGAGTCTGGCAGTTCAACAATTCCCATGTAAAATAAGATTCTATAACGTAATTTTAACAAAAAAATGCTTCTGTTACAAAACTTTTACTTATTCTTAGCATATTTACTTTTCCTATCCCATCAGTATTCTAAGATTATAAATATATATATTTATGTATGAACAGGTATTTAAGTAATGAAATTTCACTTGTTAGAATTGGAATAAGAATAGAATTGGAATTCTTAAATAAGGAGTTGTATAGTTATTGAAAACATAATAAAAAGATTCCAACTTACAGAAAAATATTTTTCAAAAGAACAAAATCTCTATGTCCATATAAACTCTTCTATACAACTGTCATAGTTAATAGATCAGTGAAGTGAAAGTAAAACATTTCTGTGTTTTGCACAGAATGAACAGTAAACTGAACTGCTGAGGGAAGGTGTACATATCACATAAGACAATGCAAAGAAGGAAAAAATCAAAGCACAAGGCAAAGTGTGTGCAATCAGTGTAAACTGCATACCCTGACCTTGGGGAATAATGACTGAGCCACTGCACATCACTTAGTGAAGGAAGGAAAATCCTACTTGAAGTTGAATAACTGCAAGGATATTAAACTGAACAGATCCATGAAAGGATGTTGGTAGAGGGATGAAAAGTTTCTTGACCTGGAAAATTGTTGCATTGCTATATAGCCTGCACAGAGGAAAAAAAAAAAAAGAGTATTTGAAGTTTTGCATAGAATTATGACAGAACAGTATATTACAGCTCCCTGATTTATACAATCCAATGCAGCAACATTAATAATATTCTTTTGCGTATTCTGTCTTTTATTCCATATGCGCTACCTGAGAACTCATATCTCTTCGGTCAGCCTTCCTAGAGAGAGGAGACAAGGAGACATCTATGCCTATAAGGAAAGAGCTCAGAATCTCCAGTATTAACCTTGCTCATAACTTAGTCCTCTTTTTAACACATTTTATTTTCTGTCCTCTTTTACTTTGCCTCCAAATCTCTTCCACACCAGCCTGTAGAAAAAAGATCTGACACATTCAGAAGTCAGTAAATACTCAGACTTCTTTGTTTGTTTGCACTTTTCATCACTAAATAAAACTTAAAACTAATTTGGTAAATTTCATTTTTTCCCTGCATATTAGAAAGAATAAAACCAAAAGATTTAGCTTCCTCTGTAGTTATTAAGGAGGATTCAGGAGTAGGACCATGAAAAAAACCATCACACTTGATGTATATAGCTGGGGGCCATAGCAGGAAACATGAGATCATGTGCAACACACTGATTTTATGTAAGACTTGGGAACTTCCAGAGGCTAGTACACCAGGTCTCCTTTGCTCAAAAACATCCTCAGTCAGATAGAAAGATTTGTATTCTTTTAATCATTAGTATAAATAATAGAAGACACATATGAGTGCACCAGATACTGTTCACGCCTGTATTCACATGTATGCTACACATATATTAACATATGTGCGTATTTGAAAGTGAATGTAAGCCTTTATATATATATATGTTTATTTTTGTACTTAAATGTATTTGTGCAATTATGCACAAAAAATGAGAGCAGGCAAAAATTAATATATTTTTCTTTTCATGTCAGGGTAAACTGTTAAATTTTTTAAGTTATTGGTTTATACTTGAAATACAATAATATGGAAATTATTTCCCGATTACAAATAAAAATATCATTACTGCTTATTACAGTAGTAACATATACTCACATTTTTCCTGAGAAGTACATATTCTGTAAATTGGGTGCAAACTGAACATATTGTAGTCAGTCCTATAAGTGCTCTGGAGCATGCCAATCAAACGTGTTCTTCCTACCTATACTGGTTTCTTATTTCTGCATAAATATTCCCAGTCCCTTCTTGATATCCTTTCACTTACAATATCTTTAACTGCCAAAGGTTCTGGTGAGAGAAAAAACACTTTATATTCTAGTTTCTTCTCTAATATGTACATTATAGCAAATCTACTCTCACTTTCAAAAGGAGTAGATGTATGTAAACCATCTCTGGCATAATTTTGAATAAAAAATGGGAGCTTCAGGCCATGGAGGCAGGAGTTTATCCCTAATGCCTAATTATTAGCTTAATGAAATAGTTCCTGGTACACCCAAAAGCATATGAATGTTTAATGTTGTTATGAATAACAATAGGAATAAGAGATTATTGTATAAGCATATACATATACTTTCATATCTAGCATGAATAACAAATTATATTTGATATATATGATATATTATATATGATTCATAAATTTGTTTGTGTACATTATATGAATTGGGTTGCACACAACACAACATTGAAGACTAAAATTCCTAGTTATTTTTAACAACTGAGACAGACAATCTCACATGACAGAATCTGGGTAAATTTAATATAGCACAAAAATACTGACAGTGGATACAGATGAAGATAAGATAATCCATTCTACACCCGAGTAGGTTCCTTAAAGTTTTCCTACTTTGTTTTAGAATGATAAGGGGGAGGGAAATGGCATTAAAAAGTCAGAGCCACTATTCCCTAGTTACACCATACAGGTACAAAAGCCTATTAAATGAATAATGTTAAATGTCAGTAAAAGAATCAAGTAGCAAGATTTTATAATTTTTCACTCAAAACCAGTAGGATAACATTTTAAAGAGAACCCTAGTCTCCTCTACTAAACGCTATTAGCTCCCAGTAAAACGTGGCCACATTGGTGTAAGAGAATGAGAAGTGGCCAGAAGTACACCCTCAGATTCCTCTTCACACATATAAAAGGAAGCATGTGGTAACTGGAATGTAAACAACTTCTTCCTTGATACCATGAGGAGAAAGCAGGGGAGGCTGTTATGGAACAATCTCCATACAAAATAGGAGTGACTGTGAATCTCCTTGCTGAGGATACCAGCTCCAGTGCAGGTGAGTCCACAGTGGGGAGGAGAATCATGGCAAAAAGGACTGGCAAGGGTCCTTTACATGGGTCATTCCCATCCGGGTAAGTAGATAGCCTGTGCCAGGGACTGGCAGCTTCTGGGTGGCGAGGGCAGAGCCAGCACCACCAACAGCCACCCCCACCCCTATAAAAGGCTACCCCAGGGAGCACCAGTGACCAGGAATGTGGTGGCAGCTAACAGAGCATGACACGTCAGCCAGAGAGTGGCCCAGCAGTTTACAAGACAGATCACACAGGCAGGGTGAGCAGGGCACAGTACCCTTTCCAGGCTCAAGAAGGCAAATTCAATTAATGGTCATCGCCTTCCCAGATGGGGACCCAGCAATTGTTTCCACTCAGCTGAGGGTCATTGCCAGAAGGAGTGTGGCGACCCAGATAGAGCTCCCACGCAAATATGTAGCTGTCCAGGTCTCGGGCTGCATGGAGTGCCTGACCCTGTCATTGGTACCGGAGTACAGCAGAGACAACACCTGTGTGCACAGTGACCAGGTGAATGATCTGCCCAGGATGGTGGGAGAGCTAAAACAGAAGGTGGCGAGACTAAGGAGTATCAGGCAGTGTGAGAGGGAGATAGGATGGTGGAGCCACACCCTGCCATCCCTGCAAGAAATGCACTGGGGGGATGCTCTGCAAGCAGCAGAGGATCCCCTACCCTCTCACCATTAGGCAGAAGAAGGAGTCCTAAGAGACAGGGAGGAATGGAAATAGGTCCCTGCTTGAGGTGGCAGGCAAATCTTCTCCCAACCTACCTTCCAGGCCCTTCCAGGTGCCTCTCCACAATAGGTTTGAGGCTCTGGAACTTGAGGTACAGGAAAACAAGGATGTGGATGAAGGTCCATCCAGGGGCTTGTCTAAGGTGAAGCTGGTCATCCCCACACATCAAGACTGCCTCTAGCAAGAAAAAAAAAAGAAGGGCAATTGTCATAGGTGACTCCCTTCTGAGAGGAACAGAGGGGCAGATATGCAGATCTGACCTTACCCACAGGGAAGTCTGCTGCCTCAATGGGGCCCAGGGCAGGGACATTACTAGGAGACTCCCTGGTCTGGTGCGGCCCTCTGATTATTATCCGCTCTTGGTTGGACAGGTTGGCAGGGGCGATTGGTTGAAGGATCAGGAGCACAGGTAGTGTTTTCTTCAATACCTTCAGTGGCCGGGAAGAATACTGAAAGGAACAGGAAAACACAACTGATTAACACATGGCTCAGAGGCTGATGCCATTGATGGAATTTTGTTTTTTTTTATCATGGGGAGGTTTACCCTGCAACAGGCCTGCTGGTGATGGATGGAGTTCATCTGTCTCAGAGGGGGAAAAGGATTCTTGCTCATGAGTTGGCGGGGCTCGTTGAGAGGGCTTTAAACTAGGTTTGAAGGGGGAAAGAGATAAAACCAGGCTCACTACAGGTGTGCCTGTGTGTGGTGTGCCACAGTTGGGAGTGAAATCGATAGCCCAGCTCAAGTGCATCTACAGCAATGCATGCAGCTTGGGCAACAAACAAGAGGAGCTGGAAGCCTTTGTGCGGCAGGGTAGTTATGACTTGGTCGCCACCACAGAAACATGGTGGGATGATTCTCATGACTGGAGTGCTGCAATAGATGGTTACAAGCTCTTTAGAAGGGACAGGCAAGGAAGGAGAGACAGTGGGGTGACTCTTTATGTTAAGGGAGTGTTTTGATTGCATAGAGCTTGATCATTGTGATGATAAGGTGGAGTGGTTATCAGTAAGGTTAAGGGGGGAGGCTAACAAGGCAGATGTCCTGCTGGGAGTCTGTTATAGACTACCCAAACAGGATGAAGAGGCAGATGAGGCATTCTACAAGCAGATGGCAGAAGTCCCACAATCACTAGCCCTTGTTCTCATGGGTGACTTCAACTTACCAGAAACCTGCTGGAAATACAACACAGCAGAGAGGAAACAGTCTAGGAGGTTCCTGGACTGTGTGGAAGATAAATTCCTGACACTGGTAAGGGAGCCCACCAGGGAAGGTGCCTTGCTCGACCTGCTCTTTACCAACTGCAAAGGACTGGTGGATGATGTGGTGGGCGGAGGCCAACTTGGACTTAGTGACTATGAAATGATAGAATTCTCAGTCCTTGATGAAGTAAGGAGGGCGGTCAGCAAAACAACTACCATGGACTTCTGGAGGGCAGACTTTGGCCTGTTCAGGACATAGGTTGAGAGAGTCCCTTGGGAAACACCTCTGAAGGGCAAAGGAGTCCAAGAAGGCTGGATGTTCTTCAAGAAGGAAATCTTAAGGGCACAGGAGCAGGTCATCCCATGTGCCATAAAATGAGCTGGTGGCGAAGAAGACTGGCCTGGCTGAACAGGGAGCTTTCACTGCAACTCAGGGAAAAAAGGAGAGCTTAGGGCCTTTGGAAGAAGAGGCAGGTCACACAGGATGACTACAAAGATATTGTGAGTCTATGCAGGGAGAAAATGAGAAAGTCCAAAGCCCAGCCACAGAATTAATCTGGCTTCTACTGTAAAAGGCAACAAGAAATCTTTCTATAAATACATAAGCAGCAAAAGAAGGGCTGGGGAGAGCCTCCCTCCTCTATTAGATGCAGAAGCAAACATGCTGACAAAGGATGAGGACATGGCTTAGTTAGGGACTTATCAGTGTCAGGTTAAGAATTGGACTTGAGGATCTTAAAAGTCTTTTCCAATCTAGTCAATTCACTGATTCTGTGATAAATCTCCTCACTGAAAATGAAATGTTCTTTTATGCAAAATGTCTCCTACCTTGAACCTATTGTTACAGTAAATTATTCTGTAGCTTCCTAAATGCACTTAGTTCAAACACCTAGTGCAGGCAACTCATCACTGGCTCTTGACTGAGGTCAGTAGTTACAACAACATTTAACCACTTCACCATTAAAAAATAGTAAGAGAATTAACTACTACATACTTCTCCTACATGTACTGTAACACAGAAAATACAGGTTTTAAAAACTTATTTTCAGCTGTGTGATATTGCAGATATAAAGCCTTTTATTTCCTCAAACTTGTCCAGCACTTTCTATGCAACTTCTTGATTGCTGGTACACTATTCATATAATTCAGTGTCATCCACATCTCATAATTAGAAACCAAACATCTGAAATATACTGATTTAGAGAAACATTTTGAGTAAATTCAATTAAATCAAAAAATTTCCCTTTAAGATTTCCTAGGGTCTCCCTTTGAATCAAGCTGAAACTGTCAGAGAACTAAAAAAAAAAAAAAAAAGAATGATTTTCCATATTATACAGAAATAGTGTATGTAAAGCACCTGAAATATCATATTTAACTTTGAGCACCGTGTTTCAGAAAAGATAGGCACTAATTAGAGAAAGTTCAGAAGAGAGCACTAATAGTGATAAGCAATCTAGAAAAAAAAAATACCCAGAAGAAAAGACTGAATTAATTGAGTTTCCTTTATTTAGAATGGAGAAAACTTGAAGAAATAAAAAATAGCAATGTTCATATAGGCTAAAGGTTGTCACAAAGAGGAAGGTTCTCCATGTCTATTGGGAACAGAATTAAAAAGGAATGTGCTAAAATTTAAGAAAAATTAAATGAGCTGTAAGGCAGGGTAAGCAGTGGAATATGAATTACTAGATTCTGGTAAAAAAAAGACAAGCATCTATTCAGTTCAGTTTCTATGTTTACGAACACCAGGCTGGGGTAGATAAACTTGTGAGTTGTCCCCATGAATTATTTTCTAATTGTTTATGATTCTAGAGGCAATCATGCCTTCTGCTTTACTAAGATTTAATGCACCAGGCTTATAAATACATTAATGTCTATGTATTCAAAGTACTTAGCAAAGATTCCAAAGTCTCTTAAGAAAAATTAGATCAATTAATAAATAACATAATAAAATTAAACATTTAAATGGGTTGAATATTAATTAAAAATCCCTAATAAATTTTATAAAATGTGTGTAGGAAAAGAAAGCAAATAATGGTTTATAACCTGGGCCTAGTTTATTTATTGCTCTTCAAGTATAGATTGCTAAAGCACAATAATGGTCCATTCCAACAGGCAAAATATCAAGTAGGCATGGCAGGAGACGAGCATGGATGAACACAGAGCTCCTGACTGAGCTCAGACATGAAAAGGAGATATACAGACGGTGGAAGCAGGAACAGGCTACATGGAAAGGATACAAAGATATTGCCCACTCATGTAGAAAAGCAGTGAGGAAAGCAAGAGCTCAGCTGGAGTTGACACTAGCACAGGAGGTGAAGGTCAACATGAAAGGTTTCTCTAAGTACATTGTCAGGAGAAGGAAGGCTAGGGACTCAGAGGGTCAAGGGACCTGGTGACAAAGATAGTGGAAAAGGCTTTTTCCAAAAGGCCTTACTCTTTGATTCTATGATTCAAAATTTCTGAACATATTCAGTAAAAAGAGAGCATGAAGTAGCAAACATAGTTAAATCAGAACACTGTTTTAAAAGAAATTGAGCTGATAACATCAAAATAAACAGTAAGAAAACTAATATCTGAATTTAAAAACAAAACAAAACAAAAAAATCCCACAAAAAAAACACCCAAAAAGCCCCCAAATATGGCAATAGATGTCCACACTAGAAAAGTATAGATGGGAGGGATCAAAATGGAGCATAGTATTCCAGATGCAGCTTTACAGTTATTGAATAGAGGAGAAAAATCTCTTTCCTTAACCTGTTGCCTACATAGGCTGCCCAGGGAAGTGGTGGAGTCACCATCTCTGGAGGTATTTAAAAGCTGTGTAGATGTGGTGCTTAGGGCATAGTTTAGAGGTGGATTTGGCAGTGTTAGGTTTACAGTTGGAACTGATGATCTTAAAGGTCTTTTCCAAACAAAATGATTCTTTGATTCTTGCTAATGTAGTCCAAAAACTGGTGAACCTTAATCACCACAACAGTGCACTGCTGCCTCATATTCAACTTGCTCTCAACCAGAACCCCTAGGCCTTTTTTTTGCCTGCAGATATGCTCTGCAGCCAGTTGTCCCCAGCATATGTGAGTATAGGAGGAGTTTTCTTTGCCAAACTTGGAAGCATATGATATATTTGTTCCTGACTGATTTCAAAATGCCTGGATCTCACCCAGTATCTTGGAAGTCAAGAAGACAGAAAAGAACCTTGGGCAAAAGTACTATAAAATGCAGTTAAATAAGTAACACATCCTGAATGTTTATCATTAGATGTCTAAACTTTGTTTATATCAAAATGAGAAATCAGAATTTGATTTCGAGTTAACAGCACTAATATGTTTCAAACAGATATTCCTGTTTCTACAGGGCTGTTAAGACTCAACAGCATGTGCAGGCTGGGTAAATTGCACCAGCATTTTTCTCAACTAGCAAATTAAATCATACTAAAATCACTGGCCAACTGCCTTTATATTATTTTGATATCTTGGCTTTTTCCCATTCTCTTTGTAAATGTTTCTACTGTGACGCTATGTTGTTATGTGCCAGCACAGTAGCTCCCTCAGTCCTCAAAAAGCAGACATATATTGGCATTTATCCATCTCTGATTTTGCCAGCGTACTTCATTTTCTCTCACAGCCTTCTTCCTGGCACAAATCTTTGCCAACAACCGATAAAAAACAACTGGAAAAAAAAAATTACTTTCAGAGGCAATTCCTGTCAACAGCATTACTTGACTATGATCCTTGCCAGAGATTCTCTTTTGCCTGCAGACATTAACATGGGAAACCTGTTGTTTTCGTTGCTACTGCCATTAATTTAATGGCCCTAGTTGTTCTTTAAAGAATGTCCATTCAGGCCAATTGTTTGTATTAAGCTAGTTAGAAAAAAGCAGCACTGTTGCAATCAAAATGGTCCTGACTTTTCAAAATTTTGTGCAGGTATGTGAAATGGTATTTGAGATGCAGTACTGAGGTTTAAAAAAAAAATCACAATTAACGTATAACATCTACTTTAAAAAAATAAAGGATCCACATGTACTGCCGAAGAGAAACAGTATTCACAAATTTCTATCAAATACAAAATTACTAGAATGTTCTAGAGCCTGCTCTGGCTAGAGTCTGTTCTGGACTCTCCCTTCAGGCATTTACATTCATTGATAAGATTCCCCCATGGTCCTTACCCTCTCTAACCTAGAGAGTTCCAGATCTCTCAGCTTCTCTTCATATGACAAATGCTCTAACTTCCTTCCTCAGTTTTGTGGCCTTTCACTGAACTCACTCCATGTCTATCTTGTACTGGGGAACCCACACTTGGACATAGCACTCCAGGTGTGTCTCACCAGTGCTGCTGGCAGTGGCCTGCTTAGTGCAGCCCAGGACACTGATGGCTCATGTTTAACTTGCTGTCTGACAGGGTCTCCAGGAGCTTCTCCACAAAGCTGCTTTCCATACAGTTATCCCCCATCTTGTAATGGTGTATCTTGTTTATTCCTCACCTGAGTTAATTAAAATTTCTTCAGCTTCACTGAGAAGTGACTAATAATTCTGTACAGTAGGAATGGTATATATAGAGAGAATCATAGAATGTTTTGGGTCAGAAGGGACCTTTAAAGGCCATCTAATCTAACCTCCCTACAATGATCATGGACATCTTCAACTCAATCAAGTTTCTCAGAGCCCCGTCCAACATGACTTTGAATGTTTCCAGGGATGGGGCTTCTACCACGTCTTTAGATAACCTGTTCCAGTGTTTCACCGCTCTCATTGTAAAAAATTTCTTCCTTCTGTCCTCTTTTAGTTTAAAACCATTACCCCTTGTCCTACCACTACAGGCCCCGCTAAAATGTTTTTCCCCATCTTTCTTCTAGGCCCCCTTCAAGTGCTGAAAGGCCTATGTACCCTGCAACCATTTTTCTTAGACATTTTTACAATGTCTGATAACTTGAAAAATTCATCAAAAATATGCAGCACTGACAGTTGTTTGAACTATAGGTCTTGTATATGCCAAGTGTCTTTGAAAACAGCTATATTATTTTAGAGAATCGATGTTTGGATATACATTACATTCAAGGCATATTTTATGATGATATAAATAATCTGGAGCAAAAAAATAAAAATTAAAATGAGCTAAACTAATTTTGAATGGAAAGAGGGATTATAATTTAGTGTTTTGCAAAATCTAGTTTCTCTTTGGAGTTGCTTGCTAAAAGACTTTTTACTGACCTATGATTATAAAAAATAAATTGTTATATTTGCACCACTAAGGAAATCTCATGGGACTGGAAGAGAATGACACTAGGTAGTGTGTTCTTGAATACTTATGAATTCAATTCTATGCACTGTATTTTTCAATGCAAATTGCAATATCTCAAGAATTTCCTTTAGAAAATATCTCAATCATACTTTCAGTCAGCTGAAATGTTGCTTATAATGCAGTTGCCTACACATTTGTATTAACAATCTTTCAGCATATTTCAGGAGTAGTTCTCATCTTCTACAAAGAAGTCAACAATCACTACCCATTAAAAAAAAATCTTATTTTGTTAAAACTCTGAAAATGTCCCACAAAACTAGTACTAGTACAGTACTTTCCTACTACACTGAGGAAGAGAAGGAAGAAGTCTGGCAAAAAATGTATATAGCTGAATGAAAGTGGCACCAAGGAATTCAGAAGTGTAAATAGTGTGTATTTTAGCATATTTCAAATAATTACTTACTGCATGAGAGAGATTTTTAAACACTCAACTTTCCATTAGGGTTGAAGGAAAAACTCAATATTGTTAAAACCTGTAGAAATTAGTCAAATGACCTTTTAAATTACCTACTAGAGATCTATCTCCTTTACTCCTGTTTTTCAAAAAGAACTTTGAGGAAATCATATGTGTGTTTATATTAAAATTAAAATGTGAGTGCTATAATTTACATAATAACACCACATAAAATACTATTTCACTTTTCATTTGCATCTCTAGGATGCAAAAAAAACCAACTATGAGAGCTCCATGAGACATATATGCTATACTCTGATAACTCAACAACTGTATCAAAACTGCATGCTGGTATCCTTCAAATTAGCCTCGGTCATAAAAAGTTTTAATTTATACATTGCTAGTCCAGGCTTGGTCCTCTTGAAAACTTTAGAAAGACTTCAGGTTTCTTTTTTTGCATACAGAGTTAGTGGGAATACAGTGTAGATTACACAGCTAAATTGTATCTAGACTTCAATTTTCTTTTTTTGGTTACAGTGGTTTTGAGCAGAGACTTTTCGACACTAACTTCTCAACAGATATGAAAAACTTTAATTAATTCAGAAATGCTGAAGTTATCATATGTAGCAAATGTCTTTAGAAGCATGTAATTTTTAATGTTCCCAGACAGTTCCTCTCTGTGGGTGTTTTATTACTTTCATATGTATTTTATCCAAACCATATTGATTGCAGATCAATCATACTCCTGAAGCCTTTCAAGATACAGTTACTTTTAAGTGTCTCTTTTCCCTCAGAAGTATTATCAGTTTATAATAAACATACCTCTTGCAGTCCTCTTCTTACTAATACAAGAGGGTTTTTACACATAAAAGTAAATCACAGTCTCCATTGAAAACTACCAGATAAGGTTAGGATATTTCACATGAGACATTACCAAATATTCATCTAAAATATTCATACAAATATCTAGTATACTCACAATGCTTTTTGAGCCTGGACAATTTTATTTCATATTTTAAGTGTTCAGTCTGGAGACAACACTACTTATCTTTTCTAAAAAGAAAATATTCTGGTTTTACATCTGCACATCACATCAGTCTAACTTTAAAAGTCTTTCTACTGCATTAATAGTGCACAGCTTTAGTATATTTACATGTTGTCTTAGAAACTAATTTAGTAACAGAAAATGGAGGATAACCATTCACAGCTATAAATATGCAATTTTTGAAAATTGCCTTGAAACATGATAAATGTGAGCTAAAACTATAATTTCCAGTTTGCAATAGGTAAAGAATGCAAGCAAAGTTAGTATATTTCTCTGTTTTTCATATTTTTTTTAGTTTTAATACTGAGTCAGTTCCTTGAAGTCAATGGAATTATTTCATTACCTGAAGATTTGCTTTTTTTTTGCTCTTAAAGTAGTATCTGCCCTGCACCAGCTAGTTTATTGAAAAGACAGATGAAAAGAGTTCTTTCCTTAAGTACTACATAACCTCAGGATTTTCCCCTCCAATCATATAAAGGAAGCAATCCAGCTAACTGGAACAAACAATTAAGTCACAGTATTTTCCTTTGGATGCCAAATTTTTATTTTGTAAAACTCTTGAGTAAAACACTGGACTTTCAAACAAAATATTTAAGGCTTTTGGGAGATAAAATATAGCAAATAATTCTGCACACATTAAGGAAAACCTCCAAGGCATGAAGTTAATTCCACAGTTAGAAGAGTATGGCAGTGGCATTTCAGAGTTTTACTCTGCTGCAGATCATGTCATCAGTAGATTGGCTGAGCGAAGGGAAAGACAGAGGAGTTTATTAGGACCCTATCTTGCAAAAAAAAGGGAGAAAAGGTTAAAGAAAAAAAGTAAGAGAATTAAAAAGAGATCAAAAGCTGAATAATCTAAAACCATTAAAAGAGAGTAAGATCAATTTGACCAATAATGAGAAGTAAAAGAAATCATACTTCCCATTTTGCAACCTCTGCACAGATTTCTGACTGAAATGTTACATTAGCAGAAATAAATACCTTCTGATATTTGTACTTTCTGATATTTGAAGGCCTTCACATTTCCCCATCAATGTAAGAAGACCAAAAGCAACAGCCAACACATATTTCCTGAAAATAGGCATAAGATTCAGGTCTCCTGCAGACCCTATGATAGGATAATTTTACACAAGAGACATGAGAACTATGCTGATATAATCCAGATATGAATATCCAGATATGGGAATAAGCAAACCACCAAGAGCTGCTGAGACACCACCCTGAGTTACCATGGGAAACACAAACAGCGTAACCCTTCGCTACAACACTGTTCGAGCCTTTTAACTTTCTTTCAATCCTCTGTCCATAGTCTCCTCAAGATGGAAGTTAGGGTTCTATGGCTCTAGGCGATGTAAATATTTTATTATATGGTTCACTGGGTCAACAAGTAAAGGCATCTTTGTATTCAAAGACTCGTATGTGCATGTATTGCGGAGTGAATTGCCCTCTAGGTAACCTACTAGAGGAATATTTACTTTTTCTATGGTACTCAATTATACAATTTTTTAAAAATATTATCTCTTTAATTTCATATTTTCAGATATTGTAGTGAATTTGTTTCAAAAACATTCACGGAGTAATTATAACTGCAGATGATCAGTAACTGTACTTTCCATAGTGTTCTAAATTTGTTAATTTGATAATCAGAACTGTAGCACAGTTTGAATTTTCTTTCAAAATTCAGTAATGTATCTGCAATATATAAATTAACTGAAAAAAATAGTTTTATATTAAGTTTGTGTCATCTTAATTCAGTGTAATTCTAGCATATTTAAAGAAGTATTATTTCAATTTAGCCTTACCTTGAGTATGGTACTTTGAGATTATTAATTCTTAAACTTTCTTCAAAAAATAGTTCATAAAAAGATATCTCTCTTTTTCTGGTTCACATAAAATTGGATTACTTTTTCCCATTTGATATTTTTCATAGATTTCCTTTTTAACTAATTGAACACCAGCTTGTATCCAAATGCTGTAGGTTATTTTGTAGCTATTCATGTTCTTTCAATTCCATTTAAAATATCTGAAAGAGGATTCCAAAGTAATCAGACTTAACACTGCAGCTAAATCACCATCCAGCCCCTGAAAGCAGAATTAGCTAATCTTAAAAAATTCTTACTAGAAGATTAGCTTAAATGTGCATTGCATAGTCTCTTTTTTCTATGATTTCTTTTAATTTCTTTGATACAGGTTAAGCTTTTTCCCAGAAACTCTGGAGTCTATTTCTTTCTTCTTTCATGAATGAAATGTCACACATAATGCAATGTCTCTCCTTGTCTAAACAGTGAAATGAACCATTTAAAAGGACTTCTACCTTATGAGAATTCTTCAAGTTTCAATTCCTAATAGATTATGAGGTTCACACTACCTTTTCCACTACTGTTACTACCTAATGAATGAAGTATTATTTCTCAAAAGAACAGATAATTTAAAAAACACATAAAAAATTGTTCTGTCTGCAGAAGATAAAAATACTAATTTCTGATGATGGTAGCATTGCACCTGCTTCTACAGCTGAACCCAAATAGCAGTCCTAAGCAGCTAGGACTACTAGCTACTAAAGTACCTTCTTCACAATATATTTATTGGGTAGCTAAAACAAACCCTGGGGACAACCCAGACACTACATCACAAAAAAATAAGAAAAAACTTTTCTATTCTTGGTGGATGGAATTCCATTGTGCCAGTGACAAAGCAGCTAGAATTCAGTCTACAAAATATTACAGTAAGCTGAAGCAATATCTTTGACGGATGGACCTGACTACCTTATGTTTCCCATCTCTCCAATCAAGGTCAGAAGATGATGTAGAAGAATAAATTAAGTTGTCTGGGTTTAATTCACTGTAAAGGAATAACAGAACTAAATGGCAGAACCCATCATTTATTTATAATTTTTTGTCCCCTAGAACATCTTTGGCCTAATATCTGGATGCTGGTTTCACGTCATTAACTCATAGTCATGAACTCACAATTTCCATTAATATCAAAGTCACCATTAGGGATTATGCTATAAGAAAAGAAAAAGGGAGAAAAAAAAAAAAAAAGGAAAAGAAAAAATAAAAAGATCATTGTGAAACTTTAGACCCTCACTTTTCTCCCAAAGCTCTATGTCTCTACATGTTAAAAACTATTTCAGGTACACCTCCATATTTACTACAAAAAACCCAGTGGATGAGGCCCTCTATAGGCTGATAGAAGCAGCCTCACGTTCACAAGCCCTG
>NW_010332299.1:0-32939 GCF_000700745.2 Antrostomus carolinensis
ATTCTGTGATTCTGTGATCTATCCAAGAAGCAAAACTGCATTAATCTTAGGATCTGCCTATAGGCACTTGGATCATGGTGCCATCTTTTGGAAGATAGGACTAATTAATTTTCTTCATTTTCTTATTACCTTGCAATTGATCGTTAAATGTGTCATGTGTTCTGTACCTATAGTATTTCCATAAAATGGGGACAAATCATTCGCTTGTGACAGCTAACCGTATATGAACCTATTAACTTAAAAATTCTAAAAGAAGGAGTTAGGTTTCTTTAAAGGGAGAATAGCTATTAAGCAGTGTTTTAATTATTCATTTAAATTCAATAGAAATCTAGATTGTTCTTCTGTTCTGGAAATAATCATGAGATAGCTGGACTTTTTCGAATGTTTCTTCATTTGTTTCATTTGTAGTTACTGCTCTTTAATCACCTACTAAGGAGGTACTTGAAAGAAAAGAAGATAAATAAAATCAAGAACCACCACTCAAGTCTACAGCCAAGGAGAAACATCTGTTTTTAGCTGTGTGATCATTACAAGAATGGGTTAATTCTGGGCTAGTTTTTTTCATTCTAGTTACAATCTATGTCAAGTGAATAGATGAATTCGTTCCATTTTCACTTCTCATTACAAGGTTTGTCATGAAAAGTGAGTTATCACGGGATTTTATTGCCTGATATATTTGGTGAATTATGACAGTGTACAAAGGACATTTAACCTCTTTCAATATTGTGCGGCTTGATTGACTGGCTGTTCTTGGGCATGGAAAGTGGTATATGGGAATTCAGTGCATTATTTCTTTGCATGCAAAGTCAAAGTTGACTCTTTTCAACAGAGCAAGGAACAAAATTGGATCCCATTTAAGTGTACGTCTTGAACAGGCAATGTTATCCCTGTGCAGCAATCTTGCTAAATTAAAAGAAAGGCAAGGTAATGCTGCAAGCTGTGGTTGCAGAAGTGCTTAGCATAGTCAAAACATTTGGCCTGTAAAAGCTATTGTTTTTGCCTTACCTGAGTTCTGACCTCCAGGATGTTGTTTCTCTTTGATGTATTTGGTTCTCTGTGTTGAAAATGTTAACAAGTACAGGGGGGATTATTCCTAGGGAGAAAATTTGTCATTCAATGATTTACTAATAAGGTCATATGCCAAAAGGAGCATCACCTTTTACTTTTCTGGTCTTACAAGGATACTTTCCAGAATATTATACAATTACAACAACCAGGAAGGAGGGACAGCAGAAAACTGCTAAAGCAGAAAGCTTCCCCTATCTTTCATATGCAGCTAGGTTTATTATATTTAACATGTGGTGAGTGAGGAAGGAAGGATTGGTTGTACTTTACGGATATTTAAGGAGCACACATATCCTTATGTCACATATTACAGAAATTGCCAAATTACAGATAATCTCTTCTCTATGATACAACTAGTGATGATAATAATGGCATTATTGGCCATTACATTAAGTCTCTCAACATCATATACAAATAAGAAGTCATAGATGTCTAATACATGTTGTTAATAGTCAAATTATAGGACAGAAGGGAGAATTGTAGTTCCCGTAGAAATGAAGACACTATGAAGTTTCAGACTCACAGAAGTGTAATGGAAACACACTACACCAGCCAGTGCTAACAGAGGAGATCCCAACCATATTGACTCTTTAGTAAACTCATAACTCGAACTTAACTGTTTATGTAGAATCTGCCAATGTTTGGAGGAAGGTGGGTATCATCGAAACCTGGCTTTGCAAGTCCACATGAAAGACACGCATAGCCTCCTCTTCTCTGTGAGGAACTGCAAAGGATCTCAGCTGCTATGTGATCATAACACACACATGTGAAGCACAGGCTGAAGGTAGTATATGGTGGAATATATATAGAATATATATGTACTTACATATAGGCAAATATAATGCCATTTTAATTAATAAATACAGTGGATATTATTCTCTAATCTAATACCCGGGAATGAAAAGGAGACTTCAGTGCTGGAAGCATGAATGCCCATGGTGAGGGATAACAAGTGTATATAATGTATATCATGAAAGAACAGTTCCCATGGTCTTTTTTCCGGCTCTGAGTTCAACTGCCATGGTTCATGCAAATCTGTTCCTCTTAATCAAGAAGGGCTTTATCTGAAGAATGGACAGGTCCTCTCCTTCATAAGAACTGAAGTAATGCTCTAGGGAAATCTTACAGACACTAGAAAGACTATTTTCCTTTGAGATGAGTAGAAAACAAAGATGAGTATTTCATTAGTTGCAGATCCTTTCATGGTCTATTTAAAGGACATAAAAAGTGTATGTTGCTCTCACACAGACCTTTGTCAGTTACCAACTGGAGAGAGTAAAATGAAGAGATAAGGTATCTGAAGCTGCTCATTGGAACAGTCTCACTGGCTTTGCGGGACTGAGTTCTGTTTTACTGAGTAAAAGTCTCAGAACTGAAGTCTATAAAGTGTGGTCAAACAGTTTCATTAATATGGTTGTTCCAAGGAGAACCATCAGTAACTAGTCATGCAGCCCAAGAAGGCTCATCTTAGTCTCTTTAATCAATCTCAAACAAGGGAATAGCACAGGCAGAAAGTTTAATGCATTTTAATCAAAGGCCACAATCATCTATAGCTAATGTTACAAAGATACTATCAGTCACCAACAATACTGCCTGCCAATTGTGCACTGTAGAGAGTTACAAACAAATCATGCATAAAGGCTATTAACATATTTACCATGGAATGAGGCCTAAAACCAGATTTATGTCTAGCCAAAACATCATTCCTTACAATACAATTCATCAGCTGTGCATAAACTTGTTCAAGCAATTTAGATAATGTGGGTAATGGTGGAACAGACAATCTCACTACCCCAGGGTAAAATGATTCAGAGACTGGTGTCACTTTGAGCTTCACATCCAGATGTAAACTGACTATGCATAATAGCAAATTAATCATGGGAAAGTAAAAGGATGGGGCCACAACAATCAAAGGTGTTGTCATAGTCTGAAATCCAAATTCTTCTATTCTGACCAAACAATTTTAAACAATCCTACTGTTTAGTGAAAAGTTTGTTAAAAAAAGATGGAAGAAGACAACTTTATTTTGCTTTGTTTGATGCTGTAACATTGTAACTCCTCCCATAGCACTTATTTAGGAAACTAATCTTGATGAAGTTCTTGGAACCACATTGATGAGTCAGCATTCACCAATTTTAACAAAAAATATGTTAATGATATCACTAAAAATCAGGGTAGTGTGTTCTGGGCATTAACAATAGAATTGTAATTTGATTTATACTACTATTTGTGGTTAATATCAGAATAGGTAAAATTCTCCTAAAATCAATTTTTGAGGAAATCAAGAAGTTAGTTTCACATTCCTTTGATTTAAAGCAATGTATTTACTTTGAAATCATCTAAGAACCTTTCAAGACAGTGTACATGAACTGGTTTTAAGAGGATCTATCAGATAGATTGCCATATTTCTACAACAGCAAGTCTGTTGTCTTTCTCTTTGTGGAGAAGACTTCCTAAGCCAATTTTAAATTACTAGAATTGTAGTCCTTTTATGTGAAGCAATTTTGATTCTGACCAACCAGACACTTAGAAGTGGATCCTGGCCAGGATCACAAGAAATATTTAAACATTGTCTATATAAAAATTCATGTACTGTCTGTAGAAACCATGTCCCAGGGATAATTGTAATCAATGGTCTTTGCAGGAGGAGGAGTGTGTATGTGTAAAACTTCAGTAAATGGGGTTTATATTACATAGCTGACTGACTGCTGTCTCTCAGTGAATGCAAATTAGATTGCAAAAATTACAAATCAGGAACATTTTTTAAAATATTAAATACAGTTACAGTTCTGAAGGACAGCTCATGACTGATTTTCTAGCAGTGATCAGGGAACAATACTAAATTATTTTTTGAAGTTGGGTTTTCATCAACAGCCAGATTCAAGATTACTCTGATTCAATAAGCAAGTTTCTTTCTGCCCTTCATCAGATATTTCATTGCACTTTGGTTTGGGCCCCTGAGATTGTATATGCACTATCAACAAGAGGTTCAGCACCTCCACAAAATATAAGGCTTAGGGCCTTGCTTCTCTCTATTCTGTTGTCCTGGCAAAGAAACAATATTTTGACTTGATTCTGATCTCAAACAGCTAAGTGGAGCATGTTTACTTTCACAAGCACTATGCAAGGTTTGTAAGGCTTCTTAAGAATGTTGGCAATCAGTATACCAACTAAATGGAATTGCACTGAAGCTGATCATTAAGCAGCACGTTATAACCGGATCATTTAACTCAGTTGTGTAGGAAGGATTTTAAAAAGAACAATGATGTATTATATCATAGAAACTGCTAAAATCCCAAAATTTAATGAAGCCTGGTTCGTATAGTGGCTTTCCAAAGTCAAAAAAGTAATATAATTTCCCTACTTCTTAGACAATTGTATACCAGACTGTAGTGTTTATTGATCAGCATTCTTTTATCACTTTCCTTTTACCATTTGTGTCTGTAGTTATGCATAAGGACTATTGATTGAGTAGTAATTACCCCGTAATGGAGGTCGACTAAGGTCACTAGTACAAACTTGCCCTTCTTGATTTTTGTTAATTTAGTTTATTGGGATTTTGTTTTTCTCATTTTCAGTTTCGGAATCAATTTCCTTTTTTGTGCTTTTTTACACGCTATGCAATATTTAACTTGTTTACAAGCTGCAAAGAACCTTCAACTCTGTCAGTTGTCTAAGGAGTATTTATTTCCACTGTTACTATATGCTAATCTTCAAGAATGTGATATACATTTTTCTGGTGAAAAATCTAAAGTAGAAAAAATTAGCGTAAGAATTGCAACATACTCAGAATTATTGGTTTTGTTTGTTTCCCTTTGGGACAGTGGTAAACTATAACTCAGATTACACCTTCTCTTCAAGATGCATAATAAATTTACCTTCTTGTAGAAGCTATTGGAGTGTGAGTAGAGTGGAAGAATGTTTGAAAACAGGAGTCAGAACTTTATTCTGGTCTTATAGTCAGAGTAACTTAGCCAGCACAGGGAGTGGGAGTATTAATTTACTACTGAAATGTGGGTTCGCAATGAATTATTGCACTCTGCAAGCAAGTAATGGGGCTATTGCTTGTTACTCTTGTCTATGTCTGAAATTGAATCTTGAGTTGTTCCAGTGTAAGGTCATACCTTTCAATTCACTTTCACGGAACCTAGCACATCAAGAGTCCGATGCTCACTGAGCTTGTCTTTGAGATGATATCACCACAGAAGTCATGATAAGCAGTAATAGAGTTTATTCAGTCATCAAATTGCAACAAATGTGGGTTACATTCAAGCTGACAACTTTGGAGGAGACAAAGCTAGTATTTTGCTTTTTTATAGACATTTGTGTTTAAGTCAGTTTGTGTGCCTACATATACAAGGGACATTTAAATTTCATGGAACATGCATATCTGAAGGCTTACCCAAGACTGTTTAAATCCTTCTAGACTGCTTTCATTAATGTAAAATATATACTCTTTTTCTTCTCTGGATTGCCTTTTATCTAACTCTGTGTTATGAATATAATCTCATAACTTCTGAAGCAAATGGAATTCTAATTGTCTCTTTCTCCAGGCTGTTCATAGCAATAATATTGGTGACTTAATGAATAACTAAGCAGTTAGGACATGTTTGTGGGAGGACCTTTGAATCCATCTCTGTAAATTAGGAGGCGCACTTCTAAAATTACACATTTTAAAATATCTGACTGCCACGTAGAGGAAAATGAAGCAAATAATTTGGCCTAAAATGCCGTTAGTGATGCAA
The DNA here is from genome assembly GCF_000700745.2 of Antrostomus carolinensis. NCBI lineage: Eukaryota > Metazoa > Chordata > Aves > Caprimulgiformes > Caprimulgidae > Antrostomus > Antrostomus carolinensis. The sequence continues at coordinate 5,811 of NW_010332299.1, forward strand.
AGTAAAAAAAAATGCAGAAAATATGTTGAAACATGTTAGACACTTGAGTCTCTTCTAAGTGTAAAACGAGTTTCAGAAAGTGTTTAATTTGTTTCAAGCTTCAGAGACTTCACAACTACTGGCAGTACTGCTTCATCTTGGGAAGTCTAAAACTCCCTATGGCTTTTGTTCACAATGACCTTTTGTATTGTCTCGTTGTCCACACTTGACATGGGTGAGGCAAACAAAAGCTTCTTTCCTTTTGTCAGTCAAACTGGGTTCTTTCTAATTTGTCCTTTAAGGCCATGTCATGCCATTTGTGACGCTATGGACATGAGAAATGATATGAGAATGCATTTCTTGAAAAAGGCCAAAATGTTGTATTCCTTTATAAAAGCTGTGAAAATCACTTTATGTGTTTATTGCTCGTACTATGCAAAAAACAAAGGAAACAAACCATGATTCATTAGAAATTCATATATTTTAGTTATTCTAGCTATAATATTGAATTGTACCATTTTATTTACCCTATGAATATGTCTTCATATAGCTTTGCTATGAAACCACAATGCATGAGGAGCCACTGCCCTGATCCTCTGGGAGGGTAGCTATAGAACCAGACAGAGACAGGTAATTTTAGCTGTCAAAGAACAACAAAACTCCTCTCTGAAAAGCACATTAACTTGAAATTATGCCCACAGCTACATGTTTTCCAGACCAGAGCTGATGTGTGCCTTGCTATTTCAAAGAAAGACCAGATTTAGTGTATGACTCTTTTCATGAACTACCTGATTATGCCTTGTCTGCTGTTACATAGCAGTCTTCTGTGGAAAAAAATCAACAACAATAACAACAAAAATCAAACAAATAAAAAACCCCAAACATGCCTATAGGATATTTTGCAGAAAATAAAATTATTTCTGGTATTAAACACGTAGGCCACAGGTGACACATTGTTCAGTGTAGTGTCCAAAAGATTGGACTTTTCCATTTTGCTCAATAGTGAGATGTTTAGGTTTAACTTCAGGACTTGATGAGCTCTAATAAAGGTGATAATATTAGTCTGCAAAAGAAAAAAAACAAAAAAACCAGAAACTTCAGAAACTTAGGTTAAAAAAAAAAAAAAAAGGTAGAAAGAAGGTATAGATTAATAAGTGGTTGTTACCAGAGCAAAAATGTCTTCATTAAAATAAAAAAGATTTTATTATATTGAAAATATCTTTCAGTTATCATGCTTATGTATTATGTCAGCTGACATCCTGGCCATTTTTGAAAAGAGCTGAGTATCAGACAGCGTAGTTGAGGTCAGCAGTTAGTAACTCCTTTTAGGATTAGGACTGAACTACAAAGTGGAAAGTGTCTCAGCTCTCGAAGTGGCCTTGAAAAAATCAGCCTACAACAGTGGTCCACTCTTTCGACATCTACAAAATGCAGTTTCACTTCATTGTCTTTCTCCAGTTAAATTATCTTGCACTTCTGTCATATCCAGGAAGTAATTTTAAATGCTCAAGGTGGAATTAATCCTGCTACACTTAGGAAGGTTAAAAATAAGTTTCTAAACAAGTTTGTTGTTTACAGGCCCTTTGTGTAATAAATAGAAATAAACACATTCAGAGAGCAGTCCACCCATTCCAAAAGTAGGAATTCAAGGCAGGTGGTGTACATGGCCCAGGAGTATCTACCTCTTCTCTTGAGTATAAAAGGAAGCTAGAGAATGAGTCAAGAATTAATTCTTAACTTCCAGGTGGTTAGACTTAAGAGATTTTATTCAATTTGCAACGTATTTTGAAAATATTTTTCCCCTTTCATACCCTTTTTTTCCAACTGAACATATTCAGCTACCATTTAACTTTGGGTTTTTTTATTACAGATGTGAAAAGGAACCTTATTCCATTTAGGATTTTCTATCAGACTATCATGATCACACTTCCAAAAATCTAGATTTTGCTTAGTAAGTTCATCTACTCAGCCTTAACTGTGAGTTTCATAGAGTTAAGTGCTAAAGATTGTGATAAACCTTGTTTATCCAAAACTGCCATTGATTTCAAGCACTTTCAAAAGTGAAGTATCAGACACTAAATTGGGTCCACTAAGTTCTGCTCAGCTGAAAGACATACTGCATATTTTTCCTGGTCTCTTCCTATAATTCTTTTTCTAGTCGCACTTACTGATGGAATAAGGACAACTAGAGGACTCTCACCTGACCAGCTCATTCAGCAATATTAAGTGAACTTTGTTTTATGTTCAGACAGTTTAGCAATGATGCCTTTTATATGGCTAATTTATGTCAAACATGTCAAGAGTGTTTTTTCAGATGTACTGCCTCCAATATGGCATCAGCTAGCTGCTGTTCAATACACAGATGCATACCTAAGTGAGCAAAGTATTAAACATATCTATCAGACTTGAGTCATTCCTACTGAGAAAATCCATTAGAAACAGAGACATGACAGCACCCCAATATACAAATTGGATTTTCCTGAGAACTCACTGTAATTTCCTTTCAGCATCCCTTATTGTAATTTTGTTTTATGGTACAATAACTTATTTTTTTTCTCCCATTCAGGTAAAGAGGATTCACTATTTGTAAAAAAAGATTGTCAGACAGCAAGATTCAGTCTCCTACCTGAAAGTTTTTTCAAAGGGTAGTAGGTATTTGAAATATCCAAAAATGTATACATAAGCTTAAAGATATTTTAAAAAATATTTGATCATGTTCAGTGCTTAATTCACACTGAGATGTCTATCTCCCCCTTATCCACAATAGAAGCATCATTACTATAACACCCAGGGAAAAGACACAGGGGACAAAGACAAAAAGGTTTATCCATCTTTAACAATTTTAATGCCTTCATAAAACACTGGAGGACTTTATTGGCAATGTAGTCCTAGATAACAAAACATATAATAAAACCATGTCATTGAAAACAGCCTGAGGAATACTAGGTCAGTTTGTAGCGCAATGTGTCTGAGACTTCCCTAAAGTCTGAGGTACCACATCTTCTCCAAAATCATCTATTCTTCTAGCTATTTCTCTGCTTAACAGAAGCTGGGTAACTTCAACACTGACTTCAAATTATGCCTTACTACTTTTCTCTCTGATTTGTTGTATTTAATAAATATAACATTAAAATAAATTACATCTCTTCAAACCTGAATAAAATATTTCTCTTCAGTATGGCTTTGGCTGTTCCAATATTGAACAGAACACATGAATGTACATTATGTATTATGGATTGTCATGACTCTTCAAGGTTGGAAAGGTTTCAGATGCAAAAGGATTAAAATGGGACAGACATTTTTATGTGTTTGTGAGCCACGATAAATATTATTGATCCTAATTACCCACCTTAGATGCAGACACTAAATTAGAAACTTGATATTCTGAAACTGGTAATTTTTCATCTCAGTGTATGAAAAAATAAATCATTTTTAGGGAGAAGAATTCCAACTCTCTTTTGAAGTAGTTTCCATATGATATTCAGTATTTTCATTAATTTGCTGTTGAAATAAAGGTCAATAACAGATCCATGAAAATAAAAGTATTTTAAAAAATTCCATGTACTTTTCTTTCACTATTTGTCATTTTTTTTCTAAATTCAGTGAAAGGTTAATCTTGTTTGCTTTCCTTTAGGAAATGGCATCAAGGTAGTTAAACTGTTAAGAAAGCATTGGTTTATTAATTTTTTTTATATTTTTTTATTATTTTTTTTTTCAGTAGGAGAAGGGAAGAATGTTCCTTAAATATTTTGGCCCAATTATTCATTTGTTTTTAAAGACTTCATATTAATCCTTTGTATTTTTTATGAAGTTCTACAAGAGTTATTAAGGCAGCTAAGTATTTAAAATCAGTTTCTTATGCTGAATATTTGACGAAGAAATATATAAAAGAGAATATACAACAAAGCTTGAAAATCAGCCATTTTACTGGTCCTATATTTTCAGTTCTAGGGATGTCAATCTGGCTGCTTTCAGCAATAACATTTAAAGAAAATGCAGACAAAGAAATTTAGTATGATCCCTTAAGCCCAAGGGTTGATTAGAAACAGTATTATCTCTCATTATTTCACTACTCCTGTAAAACATATCTGAAGAAAAGAAAAAGTGGGGAGAAAGAGCCTGGATGAAACAATGAAAAGTTTTGGCAAAAATAAAAGGCAAAATACTTCCTCTTTTATGTGATACATAATACTTGTTTGATGGTAAAATATACTTCACACTTATTGTTGGAGAAAAGTGATGAAGATACATCTCCCACCATGACATTCACTGAGAAGTAGAAAGAATTTATTTTATGTCTCTATAGCATAAAGCAAGTAGAGTTAATTTATTCCTTGCCAAGTTAGAAAAAAGACTCATATGAGGAATACTCTGGAAATAAGTTTCATCGTAGTCTATGACTCTACTAACCACTGTAGAAAACTTGAGTTGATAAGTACATGTGTAGGAAGGGTAAAGCAATTTAATATTGTTGTAGATGAGCAGCAAATTGCAACCTCTGAAAGCAAAGAAGAAATAGGAAAGAGGTTATGATTTAGATGTGTTATGGTACTTCCTAAGGCTACTACTTGCTAAATGCTACTCGTACATCAACCCTTGCTTTTGGCTGTATATGAAGTCAAAAAGATACTAAAAGCTGAATTCACAGGGAGAAATCCTGGCCCCACTGAAGTCAATTAAAAGGGTTTAAATTGAACCTGTAGTTCACATCTGGTATTTGCATAATGTGGAATATCTTTTCCAAATATTTAATGGGCTTAAATTAGAACAGACAGCCTAGCAAAACAAGGATGCACCTTATTCATAAAAATGGCAACATTATAGTTATACAATATTCTTAAGATTTTTTAAATGTTTTTTCCTGTGTAACTTTCTCACTTATTAAAAAAATTAAAAATATTTACAGTAGAGTTAGCAAGAATTTGCCTCTTAACAATTTAATATGAATATCATGATTAAAATCCCACTGTTTCAAATGAAATTTTTCAGATTAATAATTCTGCTGAGATATAAAATTATCTAATTTATAACTATGCATTAGTAGATCTGAAATGTCAGTTATTATCTCCCCGCTTAATGTTTAGATTATTATTCAATCTTATGCAGCTTCTAGAATAAGTTCAAAAGGAAGAGAAATAAGAATTTTCTGGCCACCATTTCAATTAGATTTCCAGATCAGAGAATAACATTCAAGGTTACATTTTCTCTGATTAACATAATCTTAAATAAGATATGATAGTGTTAGTAATTGGCATGGTAAATAGTTTCATTTACAAGAATAATTTCTTGTTTAATGGAAATGCAGGAACAGTGTACATCGGAAATATTTTACAATACAATGACGATTTCAGTAGGAGTCTTAATCATTGTGTTGAATATTCTGTTAATAAATAAACCAAAATGAACTTATTGTCCATAATAGAGCACAAAGATACTAATCCTAATGGTTCTATATGAAGCAAAAATACTTAGTGGAGAATAATAAAATCTTGACCTGATGCTGGGCAGTTAGAAGAAAATCACCCAGAGTGGGGTTTTGGGGGGGGGTTGTGGGGTTTTTTTTAGTGGTGGATAATAGGATTAGTGATTATTGGAGATGTAGTCCTCTTCATACAGTAAGAAAATCAGCAGCCTACCTCTTATTGCTAGATATCCTTTGACACTGAGAATGAGCAGAAAAAAAAAACCCAAAACACTGTTGTGCTGGTTAATTAATAATTCCCAAAATTCAGCAACTGCTTTCATTGAAGGCCTGAATTTATCCTATTCTTGACATAACCCTTTATTTTAAACCTCATTTCCTTTAGTAAAAATATTCTCATTCAGAACTAGTCCTGCTTTGCTCTAAAATATAATACACTGGGAATACAGCTGTGGTGTAGAAAATACATTAATTCCTGAAGCGATTCTACAAAGCATGTCTGTATTCTTTACTGAAAACTATTTTCTCCCATACTAACATCACTGTAGTTTCTACATCCAGTTCCAGATGAACAACATAGAGTGTATGTGGCTTCTTTAACCCATAGTCCATAAAGACTCAGGACATCATCTGATGGAAAAAGTCCCAAAATGTGTTTTTTAAAACCCTTCCTATCCCACATTCACACAAAGAAGTAAAGTTACCTTTCAGTAAGGATTTTAATTTTTAAGAAAAAGCAAAGGAAAAAGTACAACACAGGGAATAACAAAATGAGCCTTAGGGTCTATCTCTGGAAGAAAAGCTCATCTATACTGCTATTGCAGTTAGTAAAATCAGCTGTGGAGCTAGCAGGAACTCACATTTAGCAGAGAAGACAGCATCTGGCAATGACTCATATATAGTGCCTAGCTCTACCTTGTGTCAGTTGATTTTTTTGGTAACCACATGATATTAGCACAGTTAGTAAAACATAAATCTCAGCACTGGATTTTATAAACTTCCCTCACTCCCTGTGCGCTTCTAGAGACAAACTACGTAGATGTTTTAATGTAGCTGTTAAGGCTAAGGACAATAGATAGCTTTGCTCCTAATTCAGGTTCCATTTCAGAGCACTGAGGCATCAGACAGAGAATCCATTGGTATTAGGGTTCAAGCTCTATGTCAAGTATTTATTTGGAAACATTCTGCCCATGCATAGTTCATTATACATCTGTGATAACACTAGTGAAAAACTCTCTTCCAGTCACTTCTCCCACTTCTTTTTGTGATATTTTAACTTAGCTGACAGCCAAACAAGACACAGCCACTTGTAGCCACCCTCTCCCTTCCCACCCACTTCCCCCCCAACCCAGGGAACTGGGGAGGGAATTGGGAGGGTAGAGGTAAGGAGACTTGTAGGTTGAAATAAGAAAAAAATAATAATTAGAGTAAAATAGAATTAACATAATAAGAATAATAAGAGTAATAGTGATAACAACTAGATATATGAGTGATGCATAGTACAATTGCTCACCTCCCGCTGATAACAATCCTGGAGGAGTGAAAAGGAACCCCGAACCCAAAATCACAATCCTGGAAAAGTGATCCCCAGTGATTCCTGAAGGAATCCCCTCTCCTCTTTCTGGTCAGCCCCAGTTAATATACTGACCATGACATAATACGATATGGAATATCTCATTGGCACATCCAACTGTCAATTCTGGGTTTTATTAACTACTGCACTTTTCTTCTTCACTCCTCCCTTCCAGTTCTCTGTTCTTGGAAACTGCCCAAGCAAGGTGTCCTTGTAGTTATCAACATTGTTCTCATAACCATCCTCACCGAAACCAAAACACAGTGCTTCCTAGCTACTAAGATGAAAATTAACCCTATCTTAGCAAAAACCAGGACAGTTTTACAAGTATGGATAGAACTAATTTTATTCATCACATTCTTTTCTGCTGGGCACCAAGATCACTGGTTGATGTTTTCTATTGCATCCTAGAATATTGTTACTTTGTCTGCAGCAGGCACAGGGTGCCACATCTGAACCACCAGGTCTTAGAGTTGAGACGTTTTGTCATATGCTGAAAGTGTTCTGGTTTTTACGTTACTTCACTGCAGTTTATTAAAAAATGTTTAAATTCTTCTTTTGAATGTCTCATTATTGTTTTTAAAAGGACTAGTAAAAAAATCCCAAAAAACTTCAAAACCTTCACTCCTTCATTCTTATGTGTAACAGTTTTTAAAATATCCAAAACTTCTCCCTGCATAAGGATGGTATTTACTAGAGAAAGAACAGCATTTAGAACCTCAAAAGAAAAAATAATAATAAAATAATCGTTATGGTATACTAGGACTGGGTCATTAGTAGCGCATCTGCAAAATATACAAGAAAACCAGTTATGACTATGATTTCACCTAGTTTTTAAATGTAGAAAAGCATTTACACTTCTCAAAAGAGAAAGATCTAAAAACACTCCTAGAAAAATCAAAAGCAATATTAAATGGGTACTAACATTACAATTGGACAACAGGCTCCTCTTAATCTTCCCTAAGAAGCAGATGAAACATAATTCCTCACATAAAGCTAATTCTGTGGTTTCCTGGTTCCTGTGGGCTATACTAGCAGATGGTATCAGCAGCATCCCTTCAGATTTGGCTGAGAGTCAGCTTTTCATTTCAATTTGTTTCTTTTTAATTTCAACCATGGGCACTATATACGGTAACTGCTCAAGTTAGTCAAATAATTATTGCAAAATACCATTTGTGGTGAAATTTAATGTCTACTACTGAACAACAATTTGCAGATAACATTTTTTTCTCTGCAGTCAGATACAGAGACAATTCAAAAGGACTTTCTTCATAAGCTATCCAAGGCAGATCCATGCAGTGTCACAGAGTGTTCATCCTTCCTAACATTTTGGGTCTGTTTTGCTGTGACACTTTTCAAGTGCCTTTCCATATTAGTCATGGGTCCAACTGGCAATGCAAAGATCCTTAGATCCTCGACTAAGCATGGGACTGAGGAAGAGAATTTCAGAGCTGGCATTGTATTTCCTCATTGATAGAGATTATTTTCTAGGAGATGTAGGTCTGTTGTGGTTTCAGCCACAGCTAAAACCATGCAGTCCTTCACTCACTCCCCCTTGACCTGGTGAGATGGGGAGAGAAATACCACAAAGGGCTCACCGGTTGAAATGAGAACAGGAAGGCCTCACTCACCAATTATGGTCACAGACAAAACAGACTCGACTTGGGGAAGAAAAATCAATTTAATTTGTTACCAATCAATCAGAGTAGCATAGTGAGACATTACAACCACATCTTACAACACTTTCCCCCCACCCTTCTCTTCTTCCTAGTCTCCAATCACTTTGCTCCTGATTTCTCTACCTTCTTCTCTGCCAGTGGCACAGGGGACAGGGAATAAGGGTTTCAGTCAGTTTGCCTACGCCGCTCTTTTAGGCATGAGGTCCTTCTTGTGGGCTAAAATTGTGTTGGAGCAAAGTGTTCCAACATGGGCTTTCGATGTAGTCATGGATCTTTACAGGTACAGCTCCCAGCTCTGGCATGGGGATGTCCATGAGCTTCAGATGGATCCCCAGTCCAGCGCATCTCCTCCACACTGTTTTGGTGTTGAACATTTCTGGGGATCTCCTTGCTCATCACAAGCACTCAGCATAGTCACAACAGCCCTTGGCCACAGCTTCCTACTCCAGTGTGGAGCCTTCCATGGCCTACACGTGGGTATCTGTTCCACTGTTGAACCCCCATGGCTGCAGAGGACCCTCCTTTACCTCCCCCTACTCTTTTTCATTATGATCTGGGTGTCTGAGGTTCTCTGTCTTTACCTTCCTCCTACCTCATGTTGACGATACTCTTTTTGTTCAAACAATGGTCTCTCCTGACAGCTCTCTCGTACCTTGCCAAACTGGTTCTTGCTCTCATAAATATGGATTCAAAGAGGTGCTTACCTATTGCTAATTGGCTCAGCCTGGGCTAGAGGCAGGTCCACGTTGGAGCCAGAGGACCTTCTAGAAACTTCTCACAGGGGCCACCACTGTAACCCCTTCCCCCACTACCAAAAACCTCCCTCCTCCCCCCTATACAAACCCAACACAAGGTCTCCCTCCAACATCCTAACTCCCCACAACCTGGAGCCATTTTTCCTCAACCCTTGAGATCAATCTGCCTGTCCTCAAAACCAGAAACCATACCTCTATCAATGGTATTGGTGAATCTGTGAAGCACATTCTCTTTCTTAGCTTGCTTGCTGTTGAAGGAGGGCCAGCAGAGAAGTCAAAATGGATTGAAATTTTCCTGACCAGGTTTGCTTTCTTCATACAAAACAGGGATCACTGTCCGTAGCCACTCTCTTTGCTTTCTATGAATGATGAGAGAATCAGACAAGCAGGTATGACAGAGGATATTATCTTTCTTGACTGTTATCTGGAGAACCTCATTCTGTGCATCTCCATAAGTGGTAGGGATGTAATGCTGCAAGAAGATTGATTGTAGACTAGTACAGATGTTATTAAAATGAAGTCATATATGCTTAGCAAAAAGTTAGAATGTCTAAGAAAGCATTACTGTAACAAAATTGCTCAGAAAGATGTGCACAATTAAGATTGCATGGAAGATGATATGATATGATATGATATGATATGATATGATATGATATGATATGATATGATATGATATATATATAAATATAAATAAAAGTGAACATATAAGAATTTTATTAGTGGTAATTTTTTAGGATGTTATTTGTAAAATTCATTGTATTATATACATAAAATAAAACATAACTGGTCAGAGACTGTGGGAAAGGGGACTGGAAACTTAGTGGGATACATTAATATAAACTATAACTTTAGGATAAAAATTTGTACCTCTTAATTTGTTTTATCTATCTCATGTTGAGATCCTTAACCTTATTCTACACTAACTACATCCAGTCTTTTTTATTATTATTATTATTTTATTTTTACTGATGGGATTATAATCTGTTTGTTACTTTTAAAATTATTTTTATTTGCAAATAATAACTGTTTTTAGCAAGTGAAAATGTCAATAATTTAAATATCAGAGCTATACTTTTCTGTAGAAGAAAAAGTTTCATTTTAAATGACAAGGACAAGACTAAGATTTTGGCTTTTATTATTTTTCAGCAGGGTAGTAACAATGTATTAGTAAAATTCTACCTCTAGGCTTGTGATAAAACTGTGCCAGGCAAACCATTTATCCTGAAGTTATGAAGAGTTTGTATTATCTCAGTCATTCTAGTTTGCATTAAAGTGTCCAGTGAGACCAAAATAACAGTGTTTTCCTTCCTGAAGTAACGGCATGAATTTAATTCTATGTGCCTGTCTTCTTATATATTCCCTAGGGTACAACTTAAGACCTTTTAGGAAATAAAAGATTGGTGTTCAGAAAAACAAACAAACAAACAAACAAACAAACAAAAAACCACCCCCCAAAAAACCCCCAAAAAACAACCTACAACTTTCTTTATAATCTTAAAGTTTTTAGAAATATAACTCTGCCCCTTGTCTTGATGACATTCATCAAATATTTACCAAATGTGTCCTTCCACATCGTCGTAGTATGTAACTGATGAAACATTAAAAAGCTGTCAAAAGCAGTATATTTATAAGTTCAACTGTTAAATCATTACATTGCCTTTAAATGTCGCCATTGTGCACTAAACCATTCCTATGCAGGAAAAAATAAAAAGGAGAGACAATCCCTCTGGTATTTTCCAAACAGGTATTCTGAGTTGTTGAATTAAAATTTTGCTTTCATAAATGTCAGATCCCCTGTTCACCCAATAAAGTATGGAGGTGATGTTGGACAATACTGGATTTGAGGGTTGGTTGCATTGTATAATTACTGGCACTTGCTTTAGTACTTCAATGATGAGTGGCAGACAAGTGTCTCCTTAATATTAAGTCAAATATCACAATACTTAACCATCTCTTAATATTAAGGAACAAAAAGAGTATCTCTCTACTATTAAGCAGTGTTTATCTGCTTTGCTGAATCAGAACTATAGTTGTTATCTATGCACCTATTAGGAGGATTAGAAAGGAGAACTGGTTAGGTCAGCAGGACAGGTGATGGACAGTGACCAGTTGTGGTGATGGATAATCAATTTAAAGCAGGCAGATAGAGGAGAAGAAAAAGAGTTAATAAGGGAGAGGATGAAACCAAGAAAAAGAATGACTCAACAGCAAGAATAAAGTTCCTAGCACTAAAGTCTATTAGTATATGAAATTATTTGAAGTAGAAAGTGGCTGTTATTCTATTTTTTAACTCACTGCACACTAGATGGGATAAGGTATTCATAAACAGACAATAGTAGGAAATAAAAAAAAAAATCCTGTTCTTACAAGCAGAAAGACAAAAAAAAACCAAAAAAAAACCAAAAACAACATTAACAAGGCTTTCCAGTTTTGCAATTTCCTTAGTACTGTTTACATGACCTAGTGGCAGATACTGCAGAACAGTCTGTCTGTCTGGGATTTTTAATAGGTTGTTTTAATAATCCTTTCTTGTGATTTGTGTTTCTGATACGAACAGCAATTACCCAGCCAAGTAATGAGACTCTAATGAACATGTCTTTCCCAGATTACTTTAGAAGTTCATCAGAGAAGCCCGATAGCATTGTAAAACCAAAATCAGGGGGTTTTTTGGTTTTGTTTTTTTTTTTCCTGTCAAGACACATCTGATTGTTCTGCTAAGTACTTTCTACGTGAGTAATTGAGAGTGAAAAATGAAAGTACATATAGGTGTGTGTGAGTGAGTGAACATGAAATGTATGTTATTTATATTACCAATATTTTTAATTTAGTATGATATAGTAAAAAAAAAAACAAAAACAGTTTCTGCATACAGTCTGATCCAAATCTATGCATCAATATATTTGTTTTCACCATAGGCTTCATGTTTAAGTGTTTCTCCCTTACGTACAATAGGGAGTTTTATTTAGCAGAAATAAAGGTGAAAGTGAAGAGAGCATTATTCCTTCCAAGATGAAGGAAGTTCTCTTTATTACAAAATTCAGCAAACACAAGCCATAGGTATATTTCTTCTGGGTTTATTTCTATTTTGGTGTCTGATCTAATATAATTTTTACGGCAGGGTGGAAAACCAGCAGCTTTGAATCCTTTGAATCCTGAACATACTTTTAACCTACATGTGGCTGGTGTGGTCTGGTTGCCAAGGAACATTCAGACAGAAGCCCAGTACACTTGTCTTCTAGGACTGTTCTATAGTATGGTGATCAGAGATTACAGGAGATGTCAATTTGAATTCCTGAAGTCAAGGAGACATTTGAACCCCCATCCTAAAACTAAATATTTGAACCTAAGCTTGATAATTGTGAAGTTAGCTGGAATAGTAATTACTACTGAGAAGAGGACATTATTTTTTTTAGTCTAGTTTGGGAAACAGACTTATTCAAGTATCATCAATTTGAAACCTAAATGCAAAGCTATGAAAGATTTACCTGTGAAGAGGATCTGAGGGAGTAATGCTGTGGAAAAGTATTTCTAAAAAACAACAAAAAAACCCCATAAAAAACCCAAACAACAATAACAAAAAATTAGAGTACCTAAACAAGACTAGGAATTTCATCTCAATGCAGTGTAGTAAAGTATTGACACTATACAATGAAGACAGGGAAATTGGGGTGATGATTTACCTCTGCTTAAAATAGGTATGTGTAATAATCCTGAGTCACTGGAATACATATCAAAATTTCTGTACAATAAAGAGTTGCAAATCATTTGCCATATAACTTAGAAGAATAAAAGGTTAGGGTGAATTTTTAAAGTAGTTTACTGCTAAAAAAAGACAGTGATACACATTCTTTTCTTGAACTGTTTTGGACACCTATCTTACGATGGGATGAAACACATCATATAAGGACTTATTTCTCTCTCTTAATATACAGGGAGTTTTATGAGACTAGTTCTGATGTTGACGTCCCCATTAAAGAGATTAACTTTTGATCAGAAGAATCTCACAAACAATGGTTCATAAATGACGTAACTTGAAAACTTCCACAGTAACAAGTCTTAATTTAATCTGTGAGACAAGAGTTTCTTTTATAGGGCAATAAATGTATGCTTTGGGCATGCAGAAACCTCTTGACTTCAACTGCTCAAGACTGACCTTTAGTCATGCAACAAAATAATATTGTGAATTGTGTTACTGGGATAAAATTGAAAAGCAATTTGAATCATTTTAATAAGGTTTTATTTTTTGATGGATGTTTTATTAATTTACTGATTTGTTTGTTTGGCTTATTATGTCTTTTTCTCTCAAAATATGTCCCATAAAAAAGGAGAGAAAAAAGAATACGATTGATACTATTGATTAGAAATAGTTTTTTCTTTATCATATCTACAAGATTCCTGAACAGATTTTCTTTACAGTAAGATACTTGATAACACTGTGATCAGAATTTAACATCATTTCAGTTACGTGGGCTGCACATATTAAATTATGCCCTATACTCGAAGTTGTTGCATTCTTGGTTTAGGAATTTGAATTCCAGTTCTAGATTTTAAAAGCTTTTAAGGTGGTGATTGTTAATAATGGGTATGCTTTTAACACCACAAAGGGGGAAAAAAAAAAAAGTTTAAAACACAGGAATTTTAAAGGGATTTTTTCCAACAACAGAAGAGTAGAAAAACAGATACTGTTAATTATCTTGACCATGCCCCAATAAAAATCACTCATACCTTGTATCAGACAAGATTCTGTACAAAAAATACTGATTGAGTCAAGCTGCTTTGACTAAGGAGAAATATAAATAACAACAGCAAAAATCTGCCTTATCCCAGAGTGAGACCTGGGAACCATGGGCCCCAAACTTTTCCTCCTAGAACTCAGTTTCTTTTCTGTGTGTTAGAAATTACACTCCTTGAATTCAAAGTATGTAATTGCTGAGATAAACAATTCAGGAACAAACCTTACCATGTAAATTGATGGCTGCAGATTGCTAGTGTACAATGACAAATGATGACTTTGCTCAGGATGTGTCTGCAAGCATAGAAATAGAGGAAGTGCTACGTGCATCAAACACTTAAATTGCATTGAATGATGTGACTGGTTGTAGTCAATAGTAAGTAGAAAACATTAGAAAAAGGAGCCAATGGTTTCACAGAGTGAAAAGACTGGGACAGTATAAGAGCAAGAAGAGCTGTAAGGCTTGGGACTACATGTGCAGAGAAAAAAATTGAAGCATTTGCAGAACAAAAAGAACAGTATTGGTGATGGAAGTATGGTAACAACTATTAATTTTAGTGAGAAGTTACTTGGGCCGTATCTCCACTGCATTAAAGCAGTGATCGCTGAAATAGCATAGGCCCAATAGTCTGAATCCAATAAATGGAGCTTATTAGCAGAGATACGGTGCCACCAAATCAGACCTTGCAGCAAAAAGAAGTGGAAGTGAATGTCTGGACTTGAGATTCACTCTTGCAACCAGATCATTTATGTTGGTACCCTCCATCATCAGACATTCCATCCATGAGTGTACAACCTCAAATGTCTCCATAGTGCCAGAGTAATCAGTGATATCAGCAATTTAAAACTATAACAGCTAAATATTTACAACTTTGGACACATGACATATTGATCGAAATATATTTTGACCTTTCTTTATAAAAAGGGTACATGATCTTCTCTTTTGATTTATTCTATTTACCAACTAAATATATTTTTCACGGAGTTGACAGATTTTTAGTTATCTGTTTTTCTCTACATGTAGCTCATATAGTACCAGGTACTACTTTATAAGTACTTAAAAACATTAAACAATGGTAATTTTACAAAACGAGACTTGAAACTGTTATTGGAATATCCTGACAGTCTTACTTCTCTTCAGGGAAAACAAATGACAAGAAAAGTGGTATTGCTAACGAACAGTGCTGCAGAATGCTGAGCTAATGTAAATCCCTCATTTATGTAAAATAAAAGGTGAAGAGACATTTAGTGAGTGAACTCAAAAGTCATACATAAAAGAAAACAGGTTTCAGAATTGACCTGACCAGGATAAATTGTGGCATTACTCACACAATGCACACAGGGAAATGGATTATCTAAGAGAAAAACAATAACAAAGATATACTTATTGAATAAACTTTCGGTGTTCATCTCAGTATTTTTCCATTCAATTATGTCAATAAAAAGAACAGGAAAGCTTATACAGCACACCTTTAAAAATGTGAATGTCTTGTGTACAGTTAGTACAGTATTTTCTTAATCTCATTTCTTCACATTCTGTTTCATTCCTTGGGTTACCACTTTGTGTAAATTCTCAAAGGAATGAACTATTAGTTTACTTTGTTTGTACAGTGGTCCTCACAGGGTAGAAAACTCAAGTAAATTATGTAGCTGGACATTGCTGTTAACTGTTGTGTTATACATGGTCAATAATCACATCCATGCAAAAGCTTTGAAATAGAAACTTTTTAATTTTATAGACAACATTTTTTAACATATTCTTACCCTGTTATTTGACTTGATGTCATTAGTATTTCCTCAGAGATATTGCAGGTATGCTGCTGAAAACTAGGATATAGTTCTTCAGCTCTTGTTTTCTGTAATTTGTGTATTTATGTGACTGATGTGTTTAACTCACTGTTTATATCTGAACCCTTGCTTTATTTTATAAAGGCAGATTAAACTGAATATGTCAAAGCCATACATCCCCATAATCGCTGTAGAAATGAATCAAGATACATGACACAGTATTGCAGTAAATTAACAAGATTAATGGGAGATTTTTTCTTACTTTGTGAACCCCCAAAAATTCATCTTTTGTTCACACTAGATTAATTTTCCTTTTTGCAATTGGCCCTTTCCTAATTTTATATTCTTCAAAGATTATGAATGATACCAGACTGCAAATTTCCAATGCAGTACTTCAGTGTTAGGATTGCCCTCTGGGATTTCGTTTTCAAGTCTACCTTGAGACCTGAAGAACTATTCAAATACATACTCATCTCTGGTTCTGCATATACTTATCCTTTATTCTCAGATTCAAAGATTTACATGGTACAAAAAACCTTCACACTAATAAAACTCAGAACACGGGAACCATTGCAGTCCAGAAGACTTGAATCTTGTTGCCTCTGTGGAAAAAAAAAACAAAACAAAAACAAACCATCTGACTTCTTTGTGTCCAAATAAAGCTGAAGCAAGTTGATCTGAGCTGCAGTAAAGATAAAATTAGGCAGAAGTTTGTTCTTTGGCAAATTATCCTTGCAATGACTTACTACTTTAGATATGTGGAATTTATTGTTCTAAACGAAGCAGTACAATGAGCTACTGTAAAATATGTTCCTTTCTGAATAGATGCTTAATTTAATAAAAAAAAAAATAATCATAAATCATAGAATCAGAGACACAGTCTACCTGAGGCTTGGAGGGACCTCTGGAGATGATAAGGTTCAACATCCCTGTTCAAAGCAGTCATCCAGAACAGGTTGCTCAGGGTTGTGTCCAGTTTTGAGCATCTCCAAAGATGGAGACTCCACAACTTCTCTGGGAAACATGTTCCAGTATCTGATCACCCTCACAGTAGCAAAGTTTCGTCTCATCCTTAAGTGGAATTGATTCTGATTCAGATAAATAAATAAGTTCAGATGCAGATAAAGGTGAGATAAAGCTAGTTTTTCAATGATCAGTGGTTTGTTTGTTTGTTTTCTGAAGGAAAAAAAAAATTATTAATTTTCCTCCATAACTTCAAATGATTTTGTAATTCCAATCTATTTTAGAATGATATTTCAAACATGATGGGATTAAAAATAATAAAATTATTTATAGATATATACCCCATGCCAAGTCCTTATTGTAACATCTAAGTGGAAACTCAATCAGGTTTGGGCTTTATTCTTGGTTTAGCTACAAGACGACCCATGTCATAAAGAAAGTTACTAACTGTTTTGATAGACACAAAAACTATGAAATTGTGTGGTACAAGCATGAATATGAGGAGATCAATATGAATCTAACTCCAAAGGGGCAAGAAATATGTATTTGTCTTTTTTTATGTATGTAGAAGAGTGTCACCATAAAAATTCATCCCACAAAGCAGTAGAACAGATCTGAAAGCTAGAATCAAATTTAAAATCTGTTTCATCTAGAAAATGAATCTCCAGTAAAACTGTGAAGTATTTTTGTAATAAAATTCTAGTCTAGTATATTCTAATCTAGGTCAAGATTGTTGCATATATTATTTTAATTTCTTCCATTATTTAAATAGCTGCAGAGATGTAATAGATTTTTTACACAAATATGACAAGATCTATTCTCTTTTTCTTAGAGACTAGATGCTAGATGAAGCATATTGAATGACAATAATAAATGAAAAGAATTGGAATTGTAAGGATAAAGTCGTATACTTTCTTAGGTTACAATATGAATTTCTAGATTGAGTAGACATAAAGACATTTAAAATTCTTACAGAGTATAAAATCCCCAAAACTGAACTTTAAAAAAGCTTTCCTATTTCCCTTCCCTTCCCTTCCCTTCCCTTCCCTTCCCTTCCCTTCCCTTATTGCTAGATGAAGCATATTGAATGACAATAATAAATGAAAAGAATTGGAATTGTAAGGATAAAGTCGTATACTTTCTTAGGTTACAATATGAATTTCTAGATTGAGTAGACATAAAGACATTTAAAATTCTTACAGAGTATAAAATCCCCAAAACTGAACTTTAAAAAAGCTTCCCTATTTCCCTTCCCTTCCCTTCCCTTCCCTTCCCTTCCCTTATTTACCTAATAAATCTAGTTAGATATATTCCAGAAATTCAACTGAAATTTCCCTTCTCAGAGAATAATCTGAAACTTTATAGACACTTATTTATGATCTAGAAGAAGACATTTTATTTTGGCCAAGCAATTTTTGCTCATGACTGAAGCTTTCTATTTCTCATTGCTGAATACATCACTTATAACAAAAATGTGAATACCTACACACAAAGTTTCTAACAATTTTATAAAAGAATGAAAGGCAACATTTGCAGAATAGTGATTTTACACAAATTAAGGTAAAGGAATTCAGCCGAAACTTCTTTAGCTCCGTCATCATTCATTCTCCAAAATCCATAGAAAGTCATCAGTATATAGAGAATCATAGAATCATAGAATGTTTTGTGTTAGAAGGCACCTTCAAAGGTCATCTAGTCCAACCCCCTGCAGTAAGTAGGGACATATTTACTAGAGCAGGTTGCTCAGGGCCCCATCAAGCCTGACCTTGAATGTCTCCAGGAATGGAGCCTCCACTACCGCTCTGGGCAACCTGTTCCAATGATCCACCACTCTCATATTGAAGGAATTTTTCTTAATATCCAACCTAAATCTTCCCTTTTCTAGTTTAAAGCCATTACCCCTCATCCTATTGCTACATGCCCTTGTGAACAGTTCATCCTCAGCTTTCTTATAGGCACTTTTCAGGTGCTCTAAGGTCACCCTGGAGTCTTCTCTTCTCCAGGCTGAACAGCCCCAAATCTCTCAACCTATCTTCATAGGAGAGATGCTCCAGCTTTCTGATTATTTTTGTGGCCCTCCTCTGAAAATGCTCCAACAGGTGCACATCCTTCTTGTGTTGAGGGCTCCCAAGCTGGAGGCAGTACTCCAGGTGAGGTCTCACCCAAGCAGAGTAGAGGGGCAGAATCACCTCTCCCCACCTGCTGGCCACACTTCTTTTGATGTAGCCCAGGATGTGGTTGGCCTTCTGGGATGCAGATGTGCATTGGTGGCTCATGTCCACTTTTTCATCCGCTACTACTCCCAAGTCCTTTCCAGCACATCATCTCCTAGCCTGTATCGATAATGAGGATGGATTTATGATAGCAATTTGAAGGATGAATAAAATGTAGGTCCAAATTTCATAATATAATCTCGGGGGTAGCTATTTTCATGAGTGTTCATTAAATTATTAAAATGAGTTTCAACCTAGATTATATCATATTTTTTTGATAATTGTAATATTATTTGTAGTTACGAATGAAGTAACTGTGGTTTCCTCACCACTAGAAGGGAAGCTTAGGTCCGCCAAAGAGCAATGTCAATTGAATTGACTGTTACCTGTTTCTAACTGTACAGTGAACAAGAGATGATTATGGGATTAAGTTAGTTAAGTGCTTAAAGTTAGTGGATTGAAAACAGAGCTTTATTTCAGTATGTATTCTGAATCTAGGATATTCTCTTTTTTAGATATTTAGTTGAGATTTAATTTAAATATTTTATATGTCAAAAGATCTCTGAGGCTGAATTTGTGTCCAAATCTGAAGCACACAAAAATCCTCTCACATGTTGGACAAGTACGGAAGTTCAAATGTAAAATGAAAATGGGATCCTCAGAAAGACAGCAAAGTAATGGCACTAATTAAAATTAAAACATTTAAATACCAGCTTGAGGTTTCAGAAATTGGGATTATTTTTTTCTTTACCATCTAAATATTTTTTATTTGATATATTGAATTACAGGTAATGAAAACCACATGAACTCTTACATTCTAGCAAAGCTATAGCCATATTTTTGCTGAGTTTTTTTCTCTTTTCTGCTGCATTGCAATCTTGAAGACAATCGATAATATCTTCTTAGTTCACTGTTATCCTGCAGAGAAGAGAAATGGTATAATAGCATTGCACCCCAAACTGGTCCCGAGTCTATAATAAGATTCTAATTTTTTTGTTGTACGTTCAGGTCATAGAGCTTTCTTGTACGGGTAGATGCCAAAATCATCTTGTGCTTTGGGGAACTCAAGTTATGTTCAGTGTGGTTTGAAAATAACTAGTAAACAAGATAGAAGAAAAGCACTTTTTTATATTCTACTTGAATACTATGGAACCAATCAACAGATAAAACCACAACCTCTAACATTTCAGCAAGCTCTAGATTGCTTTCTGTTTAGTTACTCTTTCATAAATTTACTTTTTCATTGCCTTTCTTTCCAGATTTTTTTCTCTCCCTCTTTCTCTCTTTCTCTCCCAAACAAAAGGGTAATGCTTATGAAAGTGTGTCTATGTAAGCATGTTTGAAAAAATGCCAGCAGATTGTACTTTTGTACTAAAGATATGTTTGAAGAATTCTTAGAGAATATCACAGTTTATACTCAAATAATCTGTTTAAGATTTTCGGTAGCTGGATCATTGTCCAGGTAATCTGAAACAGAGGCTAAATTTACTTTTTTTCTTTTATTTTCTTCTTTCTCATTGTTTAGCTGATTAACAGTATTGTATAATTTGATTATGTATCCAAAATAAGGTTCTTATTCTGGCTCACTATATCTCTTACAGATAAAAGTTATGTTAGACATGTTAAAATTTCTGTACTCTTGGGTAAAATTTTTTTTTTTATTTTTTTTTCCTGAGATAGAGGAAAAGTTTTAATATTGCTTCTCAAACCCTGTGCAAAACCCAAGGGTCTAGATAAGCACCACTTGCCCAGTGAGAATGAATTGATATGGGAGGTAATTTCATGGCACACAGAGGAGCTTGGTGTGCCTTCTGCATATAGAAGCATTCAGAAATCTTTAGGCTACAAAAGTGCCTGGTTTTCCCAGCCCAACACTGCCAACAGCCACCTCCTGACTCATCTCCGTACAACTTTTCTTGGCTACCTAGCACAAGGTTTTAATGCTGTGATTGACATTAGACTCATTCAACTTGAACTTGAGCTTTAAGCTGATATTTGTCCATCCACATTCATTTTATCTGTAATAAGCAAAGCACCTTCTGAATCATGGTGTTGCTGAAGCATATGTCTTCCTAGCAGAAACTATCAAGGTGCCATATTTTCACAACATATCATTTGTAAATTGCTTGACAGTTATTTCTCCCATTATTATTTATCATGTTTTATTCCTCATAAAGTAGAAAAAAGATTCCTTTTCTGGTTAACAAGGTCTAATAAGAAGATGTCTCTTGATAAATGACAGGGTATGAATCAGGGTGTATTGCACATTTTGAAAACATTTTCCCGTAGTAAAAGTGCAACAAATAATAATTCTATCAGCTTTATTGGATATCAGTTGTTACCAGAGTTGCTTAGACTCATATGTTAAATGGATCTCTTAGAGCAGCCATCAAACCCAGTATAGCTGTAAAATACACATCCCTAAGCCTTCAGCACCTGTTTTTATATGAGAAAGCAAGGATAAGACAAAAATACATTGTAAAAAGATTATATAAAGCAGGGGAAACAGCTGATACAGAGGAGTGATGAAAAATGCTGTACACTTAAAACAAGGGTGCGCTTTACAAATACAAATACCAGGAACAAAAGCTACCTTGACAGAAACAAAATCCGCAGTAATGTCTACAGTTAAGTCCACAAAAATGATAGCAGTAATTAATAATAATAATAATAATAATAATAACAACAACAACAACAATAATAATAAACAATTGCAAATACCAAGAACAAAAACCACCTTGACAGAAACAAAGTCCATGGTAGTGTTTACAGTTAAGTCTACAAAAGTGATAACAGTAATAGTAAGAATAATAGCAACAATCATACTAGTACTAGGTCTTCTGAGTGTGAGACACTCTTGATAACTGCTCAGAGACCTCTGCATGGACTAATGAGCAAGTTGCACATCACCACATTCCATTCTAGTGTCTGCAGTTGTCCTTTGTCCTCTTTCCCCTGACAGCAGTCTTAAGCAACAAGCATAGTAATATACTAAAGTAAATCCACCCAAATATCTGTCACAAGAATCCAAGGCATTTCACAGCACACATCACACTTGGGCAATAATTTGTCCTGTTTGTGGTGAGACAATTGAGACTGAGAGGGCAGTTTGTCTCTCAAAGTCTCCACAATTGGGTAAGACATATCAAGAGAGAGGTTTAACACTGTTTTTTCTAATTATAGCAAAATCCTAGAATAATTGGTCTATACCTTAAGTATCTCTGGAGCCAAGTTTGTGTGACTCCACGTTGTTAGGCACAGCTTATCTTATCTCAGAAAAGCATAATGATGTGGAGATTGGTCCAAGATCTATTCTGACATTTATGGCTGGGGTCAAGGAGTGGGTGCAAGCACTGATCCACAGTAATGCATGCTGTTTAATAGTTAGCTTGCTGTCTTGGAAGTATTGATGCATAGGAAGTAGCAGCTTCCAGTATGATGTCCACAAGTGATTTAGAGGGGCATAAGGCTGCAGGTTATTTTTGCTAGGCAATATAGGCAAGGGGACATTTCTCTGGGGTACAAAGAAAGTTTAGCTATCTAAATTTAGGATTAGTGAATGGTGTCTAGTCCTTCTATTATTATTATTTTATTTATTGAGATAGATTTAGATTGGATAAGCAATTCCTTAAAGAAACCCAACCCAACAAAAACCAAACCAAAAAACCCCCAAACCCTCATCTTGCCTATAAGACAGTCTACATAAGTCAATAAATGATCTATACAATTTCTTCCCTGCCTTGGGGGTTACCTAACATTGTTAGTCTCTGGTTGTAGTTTTTATGGTCACACATTAGCAATAAAAAGTTTGCCATTGCTGTAATCTGTAAATGTTTAATAATAGGGATATACTCCAGTACAAGTCACTTCATGAAGTCCTCTCCACCCACTTGCTAATAAGCCTCAGAGAGAGTGTATTGACAGATGGTTTCCAAAACAAGAGTTACTCTAAATATGTTTGCTGTGAAACGGGGAATTATTCTTTTACCTTCCAGCTGCTTTTCCACACCCATATTGTAGGGCAAAATTTAGGTATGAGACTAAGGGATACAGTGTAGGAATCAGAAGCAATCTGTATATTACATATTATATAGAAAAAAATAACAACAACAACAACAAAAAACATTCAACAACTCATTATTTAATGCATCCAACCTGTTTAATGTGGAGTTTCTGGTTCATCTTTTGATAGCAGCTGGCTACTACAGCAGAGAAGATGCTGGTCTTGGTGAGGAAAGAGGTTCAATCACCACTGTGCTGTCCTGGTTTTTGCTTTAGAGACATATAGCAAACATGTCTAAGACCAGTCAAATGCTGCAGCTCGCAGAGCAAAATCAGAAATACCCACTAGAAAAATGCAAAGAACTATGTGCCAGCCCAGTGATTGAGCAAAAGAGATCTTGATCTCAAGCGTTAGTGTTTATAGAACACATTTATAAATTAATTTAAAGCAAAAAGAAAGCAGGACGGGCAATTCACGAGGAGTCAGGAGAACTACTTTTTATTCTCAGCCCTTTTTTAGATCTTTTCTGAGAGTTAGGCAAAGCATTTTATTTCTTTATGTCTTTTTCTAGTTCACCTATCTTTTTTTTGGCCTCTGTAGACTAAGTCCATTGATCTTTAGTCTGGGTCTCATTATAGATTGTGAAATTTATCCCAACACTGGATATAATCTCTAGATACTGCTCTAATAAAAGATCTACCCATTTTCATATTGTGCTTTGCTTCAGAATACAATTTTCTTTGGTCCAATTGTTCAGTACTACTATGTGCCTGGGTATTTTTTAACTACTAGAGCATCTTCTGTATCACACTACTATTCAACCAGAATGGGTAAAAAAAACCCCAACGAAAAACTACAACAACAAAAAAAAACCCACCCCTAAAACCAACCGTACAAACACACAAACAAAAAAAAAAGAAAAACAAAAAACCCCCAATTTTTTTCATTTCATAAAATATATATCATCCCAAGAATGAGGCCTGCAGAAAATGCATTACTATGAGAAACTTAAAGAACTCAGTCTGTTTGCCTTATGAAAAAGAATATTAAGAGGTGATTCAATTGTAGAGTTTAAAGACCCTAGGGGGAATAGTCAGGGGGGGCAAAATCCATGGTAGTGTTTACTGTTGCCAACACTGAAACAAGCAGCAACGGCTGGGAGTTAAATTAAAATTACAATTAAAGCCAATTCATATTTGAAAGGACGCTTATAATTTTCAGAATTGCTTCACCACTGCAGCATGCCACCACAGAAGCTTCTTCTTCTCTTATCTCCTTCTTGCCAAGGTTGGATGCTCTTCTTTGCAGATGACTTTTAACACAAGATACTGAGAAAAATGAGACTACAGTCTATGTTACTCTGGAGGAGGTCTGATTAGTCAGTTGAGACTGTGTAAAGCAAAAAAATACTGAAGCAGATTATTTGTCCATTGGCACCTCTATTTCTTCATCTTTGAATAAAGACACCCATAATAGATAAAAAGGTGCAATGTGAGGTTTAATGTGTCCAACACTGTGCAAGATGTGGCAGTGGAAAAAACTACTTATTAGTATCATTATTTCTATTGCTGCAAGCACAGTCCTAAACATCAAAATTCACCACATTTACCTTTGTTGGCTGATTGTGAATTTATTTCAGTGACAAAGCAGCAGCTTGCTTTATATACGTACAATGGTTTATGAATCAGCTTTTGATGACTCCTTTATCTGATTGTCACAATTACTTACAATTGGAAATGGAGGACGACATGTTTCTACTAAGAGAATCCACCAGCTTCAGAGATTACTTGCCTCTAAAATACTTTTCTTTTGTTTCTTGTGCCCCATGCCTTTAAATATCTGAAAAGGTTGGGGGGTAGAGCAGAGAATAAACAAGTGAAAAAAATCTCCTGTAGAATGGGTCACAAATATTGCACAAAAGAAAAAAAAAATAAGGTAAAGATTAAATCTTTTCTGAAGGGCTTAATATTTCTGCCTAATTTCCTTTATATATTTTTTAATTATTATTTTATTATTATTATTATTTTAACAATGTGCATGACACCACATGGATCTGGCCAGATACAAATGAGTGTCTTTTTGACCTTTGCTTGGTTGATTAGGTTTTCTTTGGGTGACTGATGACTGTCATTGATTTTAAACTGTCTCTGATGATGATGTATGTGTGATATGTGGTTTAATTTTCAAAAACTCTTCTTATTGGCCTCGCTCTAAGTATTACAGGTCAGTAATATAATTGAAGTGGGAGTAAAGTCAAGTCACTGATGAGTAAATGAAAGAAAAAAATCCATGTTCAGTAGATTTTATAAGATTTTTCAGGGAATATTTAGAAAACAACTTTTTTTATTCACAAAATACTGTAGAATCTGACCTTTGAAAATTAGCAGCAGTCAGCAGTTCTCCAATCATAAACAAAACAATCGAGATAGATACCCAAAAGAGACAGTCAGTTCTGGAAGTATTGGAAAGACATGGAGAGGAAAGAAAAAGGAAGATAGCATGTTCAAAATGTCTGATAAATTTTATTTCAGTAATGAGCAGGCAATGCAGTGATACGCTCACAGAGCTGAATTCACCTTGCATAAATTGGAGTGAAACTACATTATTCAGAGGTCATGGTATTCTGAAGGCTGGCTAGACTTGATAATTATCTTAACAACCTGCTACTTTCTAGCACAAAATGAAAGAAATTTTATTGCTGAGACTGTATTAGGCAGACTGGTCAGTCAGTACTTTTATGAATCTCTGAGCAGTGTGGAAAAGCATCATATAGCAAGGACTGCCAAAGAGATTATATTGCCTGTGTAATTACTTAATCATTTTTAAACTTATCTTTCAAAAGATATGAGTATATTTAGGTCTCATGGAAGTACTGAAACTCGCTAAAACATCTGTACTCAAGAATAGTTTGGAGAAATGTTAAAACATTCCAACATAGAGCCTTGTCAGTATAATTCAGTCCTGACCTCATTATAATGCCTAGTTTCTTTCCAGCAAAAACTGCCCAAGTCTGCCAAATTCTTCCCATACATGGTAGTTTCACTGTACAGAGTCAGACAAGATGCAATGTTTATTCCTGTGTGTGAATTTTCATCCATGTGAAAAGAGGTTTAAATGAAAAGAGAATACTCCAACCGCCCCCTTAGTACATGGTAGGGTAG
Source organism: Antrostomus carolinensis (assembly GCF_000700745.2). Classification (NCBI taxonomy): domain Eukaryota; kingdom Metazoa; phylum Chordata; class Aves; order Caprimulgiformes; family Caprimulgidae; genus Antrostomus; species Antrostomus carolinensis. The sequence goes on from NW_010332299.1 coordinate 32,079, forward strand.
ATAAGATATACACCCCATAGGCTAAATAAAGAAGGGGGGAATCTGTTCTTAACCCTACAGGTAAAGAAGTATGACATTATACCATGCTTTTGTGCTTTGTTTGCAGCCAAAGCTGGAATATTAAATTTAATAGAGCTAATTAATTATTTTAAGGATGACAGTATAGGTGGAAAAATAATATTTTATTTCCTTCTATCTACTCATTATTCGAACATGGTTTGGATGCTTATCACTGGATTTGCCAGATATTATAACATTATACTGTATAATAGTTAATAAGATTATACCATATATATCATATGTATAATAACATATATTATACCATAAAATAATAACAGCTTGATATAAAACTTAATTAGATGTCTGCAGAGTGCTCTGAACTTGAAAAGAGATATTCTATATAGCATATTCATAGAATCATAGAATAATAAAATAATAGACTTATTTGGATTGGAGGGACCTTAAAGATCATCTAGTTCCAACCTCCCTGCCATCATCAGGGACACCTTCCACTGGACCAGGTTGCTCAAAGCCTCATCAAACCTGGCCTTGAACACTTCCAGGGAGGGGGCAGCCACAACTTTTCTGGGCAACCTGTTCTGGTGTCTGACCACCCTCACAGTGAAGAATTTCTTCCTCGACCTGTTGGCCACGCTTCTCTTGATGCAGCCCGAGATACAGTTATTGTATTTCTGGGCTTCAAGCGCACATTGCCAGCTCATGTTGAGCTTCTCATCCACCATCACTCTCAAGTCCTTCTCTTCGGAGCTTGTCTCAAGCCACTTATTGCCCAGCCTGTATTTATGTATGGGATTGCCCTGACCCAGGTGCAGGACCTTGCATGTGGCCTTGTTGCACTCC
>NW_010332300.1:0-11350 GCF_000700745.2 Antrostomus carolinensis
AGTGCTGGGTCCTGCACTTGGGGCACAACAATCCCATGCAACACTATGGGCTTGGGGAGGAGTGGCTGGAAAGCTCCCCGGCAGAAAAGGACCTGGGGGTACTGGTCAACAGTCAGCTGAACATGAGCCAGCAGTGTGCTCAGGTGGCCAAGAAGACCAACAGCATCCTGGCCTGATACTGGCCTGTCCAGTATCAGAAATGGTGTGGCCAGCAGGAGTAGGGAAGTGATTGTGCCCCTGTACTTGGCGTTGGTGAGGCCGCATCTTGAATACTGTGACCAGTTTTGGGCCCCTCATTACAAGAAGGACATTGAGTTGCTGGAGCGTGTCCAGAGAAGGGCAACAAATCTGGAGAAGGGGTGAGAGAACAAGCCTTATGAGGAACAGCTGAGGGAACTGAGGTTGTTTAGTCTAGAGAAGAGGAGGCAGAGGGGAGACCTTATCACTGTCTACAACTACCTGAAAGGAGGTTGTAGCGAGGTGGGTGTGTGTCTTTTCTCCCAGGTAACTAGTGACAGAACAAGAGGCAATTGGATTTTAGGAAAAAATTCTTCACCAAAAAGGTTATCAAGTATTGGAACAGGCTGCCCAGGAAAGTGGTGGAGTCACCATTCCTGGAGGTATTTAAAGGACATGTAGATGTGGTACCTGGGGACATGCTTTGGTGGTGAACTTGGCAGTGCTAGATTTATGGTTGAACTAGATGATCGTAATGGTCTTTTCAAACCAAATTATTCTATGATTCTATTTTCAAAAGATTGCTTTGCCCAGTCACTGATATATAGTCTCGTCTTTCATATTTAGATACCTATGTTTTCAACCAGTGAAAAACTCAATGCCTGTCTAAAACTGTTGTTCCTATCCTTCATAACAACTGCCTCAGGACCTGTCACAACAAGCTCTGCCTTAGCAGTACACTAAGAGAAATACCCCAGAGATCCCAGGAAAGTGTTGCACCTTTGTTGGTATGGTTCACATACGGAAGTAGGTACGTATCAAAGGTGGAAGGGAAAATCTTAGTGTTTTTCTCCCATTCAGTATGTCACATTTTGGATGGGTTTAGATGCAGACATATTATCATATAGAGCTAGCACTACACTTTATTTTTGACAGTGTTTATTAGTTCTGAATTAAATCCAGCCTGTTTTCTGTGTTGGTCAGTTGTGCATCTGACTGGCCAGATGGGTCTGGGTTTATTGAGAACAGGGTTTGCTTTTTTGGGGAAAGAAAAATGAGGCTGTGAAAATCTTTGAGAACAAAGCTTTGCTCTGCAGATTAAAATTACTGATGGAAATATTTTTATTTGTTAGCTAAAGATAAATTTTAAATGCCCTATTTTGTTATTCCAGACTCTTGCATGCACAGCATTTAATTTAGTTTTTTTATTGGAGAAAGAAAAGACATGTTTACAGCAGCATAATAATTTAGAACAAGGGTTCAAAATTTTATAAGATCATTCCTGTTATTAAATCAGAAATCATTTGACCAAGGATAAAATTTTATAAATAGCTAAATAAATGCTGAGTAACCAATAAAATATCCTTCTATTTCATTTATTCATTGTATGAAGACCCATCACACATTCAGATAACAGCTTTTCATTTCACTACTGTGTTGTGCAATGGTTTCCATATGCAGACTGGGGACTGAGAGGAGGATGATAGCCTGCTTTATCTCCTTCCCTTCACAAAAACAGAAACCAGTTGACAGTGTATTAAAAGAGAGAGAGAAAGAGGGAGAGAAATAAATTTGTTTGACAACCAGCAATGATACTATGAAATATCACGTTCTAATTCACATGACTCACACTAACTGCTCTCCCCAGGCTGGCCAGATTACAAAGTACATTATAATTATGTGGCTAAGATTGAAATTATGTTAAATCCCATGGAACTAGCCTAATGGACTCCACTAAAACCCACCAAGGGCACTAGACCTCACAACCAAAGACCATAGCTAGATATTACAAATGGCAAGGCTGTAGTCCAGTGAAAACATGGTGCTACTTGCAAATTGTTTCTCCGTAAAATGATTGCTTTGCTGAATGCTCAAGGAGAGTGACATCAGTTAGTGGTCACCCATGACAGTTTTATTCCTTCAGCCATTTCCTATCACTTCAACTATAAAGAAAAATTTTCTTTCCTTGCAGAAAACTCCAATTGAAATGAATAGGCAGGGAAAGCTTTTCTAAAACTAAACCTCTCACTCCTTGAGTAAAGAAGAAAATTCCTCAAAGGACGTATTCATAGCAGTATTATTGTTCTCAGCATGGGTCTTAGGCAGAATAATTTATCTCTGTATATTAAATAATTTCACCAAATGAGGACAAAAGGAGAGCACAAACTGCTGGTTTCACTGGCTGGACTAGATCAGCCTTCCTGGTTAGTTTGCCTGTGCTTTTGCTCCCTCTTCCATGATAAAATGAAAATACAGCTCTACAATGTGTGTGTAAAAAATGTCTTCTCCATAAACAAAAACTGGTTTTGAATAGTCAGTTCTTAATGCACTGCAAGACCACTTAGAGAGTCGTCAAAAGGCAAGGTAAAAAAGAAAAAAAAAAACCAACAAAACAAGAGGAAATATTTTCAATGTCCAAAAAATTAATCTACTGTTTTAAACACAGAATAGAAGCACAGATCCATAAAATGATACCTACAAATTTCTGCTTTCTTTTAATCACTCAAACTTTCTCATCAGTTTCATAAATTTTCTGTCTATTTTCAAATCACTCCCTTTACCCTAATTCTTTGGATTAGATTATCACCTGGCACAGGCAGCCACCTGGAACTCACCCTGCCATCACAAGTCCCAGGTTTCCCAATGAAGAACTCAGGGAAGTTACAATATCACTCTTAATTTGATTTTCATTTCATTTTTTTCATTTTTTCCCCTTGCAATAATTTGAAAAAGAGCTCTTGGAGAGCTTAGATGTTTCTAGAAACTTAGTTAAAATGCCAGGCCTGCCATATCTATTGCTCTTCCCATTAGCCTACAGCTGTTTGGTCTACTTTGCGAGACCTAGCAGGTATCCTAATCAACCTATGGATTTATTTTTGGCAGTGGATCAGAACTGTGTATTAAACTTGTGAGATTAATAAGGAATAGTGCCAATATAAAACTAGGCTGTTCTGTTTCCCCGAAATCACTGAGAATATATTACCCAAATACAGTTTACACAGATTAATGACTACTGAGTAGTTCTGGGTAATATCTTCTCCTTTGTTTTTAATTTTCGGGAGAGTGTTTGTATTTTTGGTTCATGCTTCTTAAGTGAGGTTTCTAGGCGTTACAGTCACTGGCAATTTACCAGGATGTTGTCAGAGGCTGAAGAATAAACCTTGCCTTCAAAACAATGCGTCTTCTGGATGGATTTTATTGTAATCAAGATTGCAATGCTGCTACTTGTTTTTTTCTAAACTCATCAGTACAGAGCTGTTGAAAATAGCTTGATACTTCTCCTTTGCCTCTTGACATTAATCATAGTTAATTAAGTGACAATAAAGTTCGGGTTAATACAAACAGGCATTAATTCTTGTCATGCCCCTGTTCTCAGGAGTATTCAAGTCTGACAAGCAGAGAGAAAAAAACATTGAAAATATATCCTGGAAAAAACATTCAATTAACATCAGCATTGGAGGTCTTGGCAGAGATCTGTTATAATGTATGCCCCATTTTTTCCCAATAACTGCATGTGGGCAAATCCCAGTGTCTGCTCAGAGTTAGATGTAGGACTGAAGTCTACTTTTACAAGCACTAGGACAAAAGCTTTTGTATCCTTCTAAATGTGTATTGGGTTTGTGTGGCAATGTTTTGGTAGCGGAGGGACTACAAGGGTGGCTTCTGTGGGAAGCTGCCAGAAGCTGCCCCTATGTCTGACAGAATCAATGCCAGCCAGCTCTGAGACAGACCCACCGCTGGCCAAGGCTGAGCCCATCAGTGATGGTGGTAACACCTCTGGGATAACAGACTTAAGAGGGTGGGGGAAAAAAATGTGCAGCTGCAGACCAAGAGGTCAATGAAGAAGGAGGGGGAGGAGGTGCTCCAGGTGCCAGAGCAGAGATTCCCCTGCAGCCTGCGGTGAAGATCATGGTGAGGCAGGCTGTCCTCCTGCAGCCCAAGGAGGTCCATGGTGGAGCAGATACCCTCCTGCAGCCCATGGAGGACCCCACACCAGAGCAGGTGGATGCCAGAAGGAGGCTGTGACCCTGTGGGAAGCCCACACTGGAGCAGGCTCCTGGCAGGACCTGTGGCCCCGTGGAGAAAGGAGTCCACACTGGAGTAGGTTTGGGGCAGGACTTATGACCCTGTAGGGGACCCGCGCTGGAGCAGCCTGTTCCTGAAGGGCAGCATGCCATGGTAGGGACTCACACTGGAGCAGTTTGTGAGGAACAGAAGCCCATGGGAAGGACTTACATTGAAGAAGTTCATGGAAGACTATCTCACGTGGGAGGGATCCCACTCTGGAGCAGGGGAAGGGTGTGAGGAGTCCTCCCCCTGAGGAGGAAGGAGCAGCAGAAACAACATGTGATGAACTGACCGCAGCCCACATTCCGTGTCCCCATGTGCTGCTGAGGGGGAGAAGGTAGAGAATTCAGGAGTAAAGTTGAGCCTGGCAAGAAGGGAGGGATTGGGGGGGATGGTGTTTCAATATTTTATTTTATTTGTATTTGGCCAACTCTGATTTGATTTGTAATAAATTAAACTAATTTCCCTAAGTCAAGTCTATTTTGCCTGCGATGGTAATTAGTGAGTGACCTCTCCCTGTCCTATCTCAACTCATGAGCCTTTCATTATATTTTCTCTCCCCTGTCCAGCTTAGGTGGGCACTGGCATCCAGCCAGGGTCAACCCAGCACAGTATGCCAGGCAGTGTCAGGCAGCAAATGTGCCAGATTCATTTTTCTAGAGACTCTTATCAGGAACACTGAAGTGTTTCCTCATGCTGCTCAAATGTAGGAAACTAAATCAAATTGAAGGTTTAAGAGCAAGCAATATTTCCTGGGTGGCAAAAAACTGATTTAGAAAGAAAGGTTTAATTAAACAGTTCCTTTTTTTTTTTTTTTTTTTTTTTTTGTGGGAGTTGAGGAAGAATAATAATTTTTAAATCAGCTTAGAAAATCTGAATAACTATCACCAGATGAAACTACTGCTGCTCCAAGGTGTGTTGGCAATAGTCCTGAAATACCTCTTTCAGCGTAGTGAGACATTAGCTAGCTGCTACCTACTTACACATCACTCACAGCTCACTGCCTAGGCTTGAAGGATTAGCAAGCAGATCTGCTTCTTGAAGGATATGAAATACATGAGGCCTGATACCTCTTTCAACCAACGCATTCACAGTTCATTTCTAGATATAAGACCCACAGAGTAGTTCTATCTTTAAATATGCTCTTCCACAGCTTCAGTTCAGCCCAGATATTTGCCACCAACAAACCAATGCTCTGCTGCTTCTTCAACACCTACTAACCAGTCCTGCAATGCTACTGCCACCACTCCTCTGAAGCTTGCTGCTGCTATGTCCCCAGAGCATTGCTCCCCATCCCATGGCGTTGTCCTCCTGTGACCTTCACAGCACCTTCAGCACTTCTGCCTGCTGGAGAAGATTTATGGCCTGCAGGATTGTCTCCTTCCAGAAGCAGAAGGCACTGAAAGTTGGAATTAGAATTGCCTTTTTTTACAGTAAAGCATGTGGCACTTTGGAGAGATGTCTCTTGTTCACAGGTTGTCAGGTACTAACTCATATAGTACTGTGTCGCACAGCATTAAACGCCATTTGCAGCATCCTCATATTGGTGTCAGTGCTCATTGGCCCAGAGACGGGGTGGGTGTTTGTCTCTGTGCCTCCTCGACCGGACGGGACGTTGCGGGATAACAACTGCAACACTCATACATTACAGTTTTGTGAACATTAACTGAAAAGTTTATTTGTAGTAAAAAGACATACACTCAAGACTTGAACTGTCCAGTCATCTCCTCTTGCTCTCCAACAGGTCCTTGGAAAGGGTTCCTAGATATGACACTGATCACATCTACTGAGAAATTTCAGGTGCTTTTCAGATTTGATACAGAGGCTGCAGCTATTGCTAATCAACACTGCAATGCCACTCCTTGTTTCCTCTGAACCGCCCCCTTGGCAGCACCTTCCATCCCCTCAGTCCCCATATAGGAGCAGGGGCCTGTTGGCATGGTCAGGGGAGCTGTGAGCACCCACCTGTGCTGCCCTCGTGGGGCTTTCAAAGGGTATGCCACCGCTTGCACAAAGCAACATGCAATCGCCTGCACCTCAACTGCCAAATGCCCTTTCCTGGGGTCCCCACCCAAGTGGGTGTATATATTCTCTCCCCGAAGAGTAACAGATAACCTGGACCAGAGAGCCAGTTAGCGTAGGCTCATGGATGACTTGTATTGGAAGAAAAGTGTCTTCAAAATGAAGTCATGGAAGGCCATTTACAATAAAGAAATGGTACTCACAGCATTTTAAGTTTCTCATAGCAATAATTTTAATAAATCTTTTAATTTGGGCACTCTTTTACATGCTGTGCTGGCAGGTAGAAAAGCTGGCTTGTGTGGCAGTCATAGAAAGAGAACCTGAATTATTTACAAGGGGAAAAATTTTCAGTCTGGGAATCATAGGCAAATGAGGAAAATTGAAAATCTCAACTACTGCACAGTGCAAAGGCCTAAGATCTGTTCCATTTTTTTATGTGGCTAAAGGACAACTGTATTCATCAGATCGCAAAAATAATTCGTATACAAGTGGATGCAGGTGGACTTGATTTACCCTCCTCTGGCTCCTTGAGCATTAATATATGCTAAATACATGATATGACACAGAAATTTAATTTACTCTGTGAATTAGTTATCAGTGGTTTATTTTAGGCACATACTGGCTTTCAGGCTTCTGCTGTTTCTGTGCAGTATTACTGCACTTTTATTATCTTCATTTTTTAACTTGCAGAAGTACAAACCTGCAGGTGCAATGACTCAGGTGCTTTCCTCCTCATTGCTGTGTGCAGCTCATATAAGTGATAGCAATGATGAAGGGTAAAAGGAATGGGGAAACCAGATAAAGAGCATGCTTCTTTGTAGATACATATATGCTACTATTGCATAGTATAGGTACATGGATACCTATGCTCTTCATCTATGTCCACTCAAGAAACTTGGCTTAAAAATGTATTAGTGTAACATAAGAAATAAATAATAATGCATTGTTATGTTGATATTACAGCAAGACTTGTGGAAAAGACAGACTTTACATTCGTTCTGTAAAACATTTTTTCATATGGGCAATTCTCCTCTATCTCCTCAGTTTACTGGTGTTCACTGCTCCAGAATAACAGTTTTTACTAGACAAATAGCCTTGGCCCTCACATCCTGCTCCCAGAACAGGAACCTGAGCTCTCCTGCACCTTTGGGTATCAGAAGAGGTGTAATTGCCCCAGCTTTCAGAGTCAGATTGCACAGAAGATCCTCTGTACACACCTAGATTCATGTGCTACAGCTTTCCTTTCTCATGGTAAGCAACTAAAAGAAATGAAATTGTTTCCCCATTTCTAATATTGTACAGCAGCTCTGCACTTACTTTTGGTAGTTTCCTCTAGCAGATGTGCTGAGTTCTTGAAGAAATCAAAAGCTGCCAAAACATCAGCCTCTTCACTGAAGTGACATGAGCGAGAACCACTTTGCAGGGGGGAAACCACTGCAGAAGGAGAAAATATAGCTCATTTCTGTTTCTATTGACCTTCTAGGCTCTAGACCTGAGGTGGAGATCACAACACTGGCTGCACTCCTTGAAAAACTTGATTAAGAAGTGGCCAAATTATGCCAAAGAAGTCCTCCAAGAATTATTTCCATAAAGCCAACGCCATCTCAGACAGTAAAAGCTATTTTTCATGTTAAAAGTCAAAGGAATTATTTAAGAAAGAATTAAAATTTGCATAATTTCCTTCCTTGTGTTCTCTCATATACACATTCAGCCAAGCAGATTAGTACTTACGAGGTAGCTTTGCTTTAAAAATATTACAAAAAATCAATTATGACTGCTAGCTGTTAAATAAAAAGGTGACACTTGGGAGCAATCTGGATTGCATGATAAGATGAGTTCATTTGAACAATATGCACTTGGATACAATTAATATAATGTCATTAACCTTGACATCAAGAATATAGGTTACTGTTACAGAAGGGTGACTGTATTTTCGGAATCGTAACCAAGTCAAGGATTTAAGGGTCATCATTACCAGGCAACTAATCATGCATTCTTAATGTGAAGTTGATCCTGATTCCACTGCATTTGCACAGAATGTCAAATTAAGTGTTTAGATTTCCAAGGTCTAATTGAGTAAGTAGAAACTCCAACTCTAAGTCAGGAGTGACTGAGAATCTTTAAAGACAATATATTGCTTTAAACTATCATAATTTTTATAGTCAACTGCCATTGCCTGGCCTCCCAGAATCATGTAGTCATGTCAGAAATGCAACCCGCGTTAAAAAGGAAAAAACCCTCCACCAGATATTGCTGTCTAGTTCTGACTGCTAGGGAAAAAAAATCTGAATACATGAAGTCTGTTTTTTTAATTAAATCTCATCATGCTTAGACCTGTCAAACTGCCTATACACCAAATAAAGATGACAGAAGCATTTTCATTTCAGAAGTTATAGACAAGATTGAATAGCTAAAATTAAGACATTTTCAAATATGAAGTAAGATGCATAGTTCTGTCACCAAAAGTGTTTCAATCTTCAGTCTGAGCTGGAGAAATGCAGTAAATGCAGGAAATGTATGCTGAAGTGGTTTGGCTTATATATGTAGATGGTCAGTAAATTGAGATAGTTCTGGTGCTAAAATCTATAGTTTTAAAGCTGCTCCTGTTTTGTTTCTTGGCTCTAGTCAAGTGAGATAAGAGATCATCATCTGTGTTAGCTGATAATCAATAAGTACGGGCAGTTGTCATTTATAGTTACAGTTGTGCCTGTCTTCCAACTCTTGGAAACTGAAAAATCCAACAAAAATTCATAACCCTTTTAGTTCTGGCATAGAATGGGACTTGGTCTCTGCACAGTTTACTCCCACAGCTGATGAAAGCTGGTGCAAACACCCTTTCCTAGTGTAAGTATAACAGGCATTTTAACTTTGTTCATGGGCAACAGCAATTTTCAGCAATTTTCTTTTTTCCTAAGGAAAACTCTGGGTAACCAGAGATGGACTTTTCCCTACCAGCTTTTCTTCCTCTCCAGTTCATGGCCTTGCAGCCAGGGATGTGTGCTCTTCCTGGACATTCAGCTCCTCTCTGCAAAGTCTTCCCTGGGGGCACCATGCTGCCGTTCACCTCTCCTCAAATAACAGACAAGCTCTACCCCTGTGGTACTAAAAGAGGAATTCAGGGGGCCCAGACCAAGGCACACTACACTTTTTTCCTTTCTTCACCCAAAAGGAAAACCCTTCCTGTACTTCATACATCCTCCTGGTCCTCCAGGAGATCCTCCTGCCAACTCCCAATAGTGTCCAGGTGGATAACTACAGCCTACTGCTTCCTTATGCCTCCAAAAGAATTTGACATTTTCTTTGGCTTTTTCACCAGAGAGGAGCCTTTGCAAGGCTTACAGCTCTCCTGGCATCCCTCTGTTTTGACCAAAAGGCCTTTTTTCCCCTGACAATCCTTCCCAGCACTCTTCTGCCTTTAAGTCTCTGCTTTTGTGCCAGGATAGCTTGCAGGAATGGGCCTATATGTGGATATAATCTCTTGGGAAAGGAATGTAATTAAAAGCAACATATAAAGCAATTAAAAAAAAAAAAATCTTCTGAGGACGCTCAGCTGGCACAGTGGGAATCTTGCTGAGAATATTTAATTGTTCATGTTATTAAGTGCAGACAGGTTGGTTTTAATTCAAAACAAACATGGCAATTAAATAAAAAACTATATCAATACAACATTATAACTGTAAAAGTAAAAAAATGAAAACATGTAGGAAACATAAACATTCAGGCTTTCAAAAAATGGGAAAGACCAGATTAACCAGATAATTAAAAAAAAGTCTTAAAGTTTTATATTGACTACAATATAAGGAACCAGATGTACCACTGATGCAGCTGCCTTGTTTATTCATATTTCTTATTCCTGTTTTTCCAGTAAAATCTGCAGCAGAACATATTGCCCTTGATGATATTAAGTGCATATTGTCAGAAACACTTCACAGCTGAATTTACATTTGTTACATTTTCTTTCCTACACATCCTATCTGCTTATCATTTCATTTTTGAAGTGTTATCACATTGACATATTAATGTAAACTTTTATTTTCAGAGAGTATATGCATTTGTTTTGCTATTTGATGGAAATGTTTGATTGAAATACTGTCAAACATTAGATAGAGTTGTGTGAGGTAATGCCCAAACTGATCAGAAAAAGTCAAAGCTATTTTTTTTTTTTTTATAACTAACTGAGAAGAAAATTCAAAATTCTTATGAAAGACAGTATGTTAGGGCTTTATCTAGTACGCCTCTTCTGTGGATGTGAACCTATTAACCTATTCTTATCTGAAAGAAGTAAAAAGTGTTTAGCCCTATTTGGGAAATGTGAAACCTAATTTGGGAGATTAAGTGACTACCATAAAACCAAAGAAGGAAGCTCCATCAGAGCTATTATTAGATATTAGGAGCTCTGGATTTCTCACCACTCAAAACCTATAAACACAATCACTCCATCCACTCTAAAGATAATATCTCATTCTCTGATCAGGAGTATTATAAGGTGTATTTTTCTCGAAGCTGACCAGTTCCTCTTTTAGTAGCCGTTGCTGAATTGCTGTATTAATTCCCATGATACCCTTAGTGTCCAAAGTGCACATTCAGACACTGCGTAAGCCAAGTCTCAGCATAAACCAATTTTTCTTTTGTGTCAAAACTGTGTTGGGGAGGAGGGAATAGAAAGTGCTTGGATGACAGTGTTGACACTTGAGCTACTGTGGAGAATCACAAACACAATGCTCTAATAAAAAAATGACAGGTTAGAAATCAAAGCTCATTAGCACAGAGAAGGAAAGATGAGTATTTTACTGCCTCTGGATTCTATCCAGTGCAATTAACACCACGTACAGCATATTGTTCACCTAAAGCCATAATTCACAGTAACAAGTGTCATATTATACACAGATCCTGAAACCACAAGAATGAAAATGAGGAATGCCTTAGAAAAAATTAGGGGAATATCACATTTTTTCATATGACCAATTGGAAAGTAAATCTAGTGCTGACAATACTTGAAAATTCTTTCAGGATGGATGGCCCTCCCTCATAAATATGTCTGAAGGAGTCCATTTACCTGAATCATAGAATCATAGAATCATAG
>NW_010332301.1:0-5668 GCF_000700745.2 Antrostomus carolinensis
GAGTGGCCTAGCAATGATTTCTGCCAGCTCCTTCAGCACCCGCGGGTGCATCCCATCAGGCCCCATGGATTTATGGATGTCCAGACTGCTTAATTGGTCCCTAACCCAGTCCTCGTCAACCAAAGCAAACTCCTCCTTTATCCTGACTTCCTCTGGGGCCTCAAGAGTCCAGGGCACCTGAGGACAGTCTCCAGCAGTGTAGACAGATACAAAGAGGGCATTCAGTAACTCTGCCTCCTTTATATCCTCTGTCACCAGGGGACCCACCCCATTCTGCAGTGGGGCTATATTGCCTCTAGTGTTGGCTTTGTCTGCCATGTATTTGAAGAAGCCCTTTTTGTTGTCCTTGACCTCTCTTGCAAGGTTTAATTCCAAGGAGGCCTTAGTTTTCCTACTTGCCTCCCTACATCCTCTGAAAGCAGTCTTATATTCCTCCCAAGTGACCAGCCTCTCCTTCCATGATCTGTAGACTCTCTTCTTCCACTTGAGTTTGCCCAGCAGTTCCCTGTTTAACCATGCAGGTCTCATGGCTCCTGGATACAAGCAGTACCCACATATACACAATAACATGGGTCAGATAAAAAATCCAAACACTTCCTGATTCAAAAAATATTTCTCAAAATATACAGTCTTCAGCTCTTCTTTATACTTTGGTGTCCAGTAGTTTTTTGAAGGAGTTATGTAACTTGTCAAATGAATTCCTCTGACATATATTGGACATAATCTTATAATTCAGATAATGCAATTTTTACTGATGTAAATCAGAATTTGGAAGAAGCAGAGGCAGCATGGCAATGGGATTCATTTTGGGCCAGCAGAGTGTCTAGGTATTTTACTTACCAGATTTATCGTGATTATATTGTGCTATATTTTATAACCTTAAGAGACTATAACCCCAAGAGCTACCATAGAATCTGGACTTTGAGTCAAGAGCAATTATGTCAACTGTGTCTAGAAGTCTGTTGAAATTGTCTCAGTTAGCAGAAGGACAGGTAGGACACTACTGACTCATGTTGATGTGGCTCCAGCTCTGTGATACTTGCATTTCAAATGCTTGTTGGCAAAATGACACTGAGTTTTCTTTCCATACCATTTCAATCCAAATTTCAGTGATTTTATTGGCTGTGGCTTGCAGAATGCCACATTTGTATCTTCATTCATCTCTGTAGACAGTGCTTATTTTTAGTGCTGCAGTCGCCATGGTGCCTGGGAGGGAGAAAATATTTCTGTGTAATAATAACTTGGAGAAGTTCCCTGTTAACATAGAAAAGATTGCCATCTATGATATCACATCTTAAAAGTAGCAACACTGAGTAGAAAATAATAAAAAAATCAACAATCTAGATTTCTAGTATGTTTAGAATGCATTTTTACTACCAATTGTATATAAACCTTCCTTATTATGATGAGATTGCAAATTCTGGGGCAAGATGAAGAAGCATCAGAGTTCCAGCAATAGAAAATAATAATGTTATTTGATTTTTCCATGTCCTAGATATTATTGTAGCCACACCTTTCTCAGACTTCTTGTGATAGTTTTACTGGGTTAGCCCTTGGCTAGCAGCCAGTACAACCGTTCACCCACTTCCCTCTCATCCCCAGGGGTTAGGGGAGAGGATTGGGGGCAAGGATAAAGACACTTGTAGGTTGAGATAAGAACAGTTTAACAATAGAAATAAAAGAAATTTTAAAATAATACTAATATTAAAATAGTAGTGATAATGATAACAGTAACAAAATATGCAAATGAGTGATACCCAGTGCAACTGCTCACCACCAACCGACCAAGCCCGGCCTGTTCCCAGATAATGATCCCGGAGGAGCGACGATCCCGAACCAAAACCGCAATTCTGGAAGAGTGCAAGCCCAAGCAGAAGTCAGAGAGAGGCCAAAAGAGGACGAGACCCTCGCTAATATACCGTACATGACGTGATATGATATGGAATTTCCCATTGGCATACCCAAATGCCAGTTTAGCTTATTAATTTAAATATTCCTCACCCCCTTAGATCTTGTGCTTGTAGACTAACAGAACACAAAGTCCTTTACTTTCCGCAACAAAAATGCAAACACTGGTGTGTTATCCATGTCTCTCTCATAACAAATCCCAGCCTGAAAGCAAAACGCAGCACTATTCTAACTACTGAATAAGAAACCCAGCTCTGTCCTAGCTAAAAACCAGGACACTTCTTTAGGAGAATAAGCCATCTCTTCCTAAGTAGGGTAGCTAAGGTGAATTTTTTTCTTGTTTTGAATCGTTTTTATGACACCTGAAAAGCCCAGTAAATTCATATCAAGAACTAGGAGCAGTATATCCCCAGCCAGGTGGAAAAGCCAACAGCATCACAAAACCTTGCCCAGTTATTATTTTAATCACTCTCTTCCTTGTTTCTTGTCTTTTTAATATCAAACTTTCTTTAAGGAAAAGATCATCGATTCTTTGTGTTTGCTAAGCACAAGTATATTCTGAATGTCGTGGCAAGTGTTTATTTCTACATTATAATTTTAAATGGCTGAATTTCCGTGGGTCTTTTGTGATGTGCAAAATAGCATTTTCATATTTGAAAAAAAAAAAAAAGCAAAAAGCAACAAAAAACATGTCTGAAAAAAAGCATCTGTTTGAAAGATCCCAGTTTTAATCTCAGTCATCTTCTGGCCTAAATAGCTTCTTTGAGTTTATTACCCTGAGCATATCATTTCTTCCCAGCTGGTCAATTAAGCCTCGGGAAATGTCCTGCATCTCACTTATTATAACTGTAAAGCAATAATTTGTAATACTTTCTTTTTGTTCTGACCCTCATAGTTGCCTTCTATTGCCAAGTAGTTTTATTCAAAAGTGGTGAGTTTCCTTATACCATGGTACTGGACTGCTGTTTATGAAATGATTTTAAAGTGATGTTTCTTTCTCAAGAATCAGAGGATTTGTTGCTCATCTATCTACAACTTCAGGGATACAAAGCAGATCATAATTTTGTCATTCATTGCAAAGCTATCTTTTTTCTTAATAGCCTCCACATTTCCAACAATTTCCAGCAATCTGATAGCTTGTTTGCAGAGATAATCAGTTAGATTTTTCAGTGCTTTATAATCTTCAGTAACAATTGTATTTTGTTATCCTTTGATCATTATCTCGATTACTTTAATTTTTTCTCTTTAAGCCCAAGATCCAAGGTCTTCAAATTTATACATTGCAACAATTGAAACCGAAATTATTTCTGGCCACTTTTGAATACCTGCTAAATTCTTGCAAAACAAGATTTTACCAATCTGTATCTTTTAACATTATGGACAATGGAAGTTAAGAGACCTGCAGTAAATTCCTGATTAGAAGAAAACTCTGAAGATAATTCGAATCTTTAGCTATCAGAGGTGGATATGCCAGTGGTATTGGATGTCTTTAGCATCCTATGAATCAACCCAAGAATATGAAAAGCTCAAGTAAATAAATACACATTTCTGACATGACCCATCTGTCTTCCAAAGCACATAAAAACTCATCCCTTCTAATAACCCTTTTATCAAGTCTGTCAGAGTTTCTCTTGCTGTCTTAATGCTGTACCGATCTGAGCTAAGCACACTCTGGCAGCAGTTGCGATTCAAATTTGTATTTTGTCTTTTGCTGGAAAATAGATGATTGATTGCCAGTGCAGTTCAGAAACACATGGGCCATTCATTCCTGGCTAGTTTTCTTCATGCACTTTCTACAATTGTCACTGTTTCCCTCAGTTCTTATTATAGAGCAAATCATTCCCTTGCCCCTCATCCTGCTGTGCATTCAAGGTTCCCAGCTGTCCTCATTTTCTCTATTCTTTTAGGAAAATCTCTTCAAGAATCTGCTCTTCAATGCCTTTTCCTAATTTTCTGTGGTTTTAGGATCTCTTGTAGTGCAAACCCACATGGGATATGGTCATTTGCATTATTCAACCCTATTATCTTGTTACTTTAAGCCATGCCACTTTCAATTGAAGTTGTCCAGTGTGTTACTCTAGTTGTGGTTATTCTTTGCAGCATTTACTTTGATCCTCTTCTCTAAATGCAACATTTGAAAACCTTCTCCACCTGACACTTTTCTTCTTTTTCTAAGTGTCATGTACATGTGATTACTGACCACAAAATATATTAGTTTAGCAAATATTTGTGCTCTCCAAATGTTTCTCGTGCTACATTCTTTCTCTTCTAAAAAACAAAGGTACAGGCATAGAGATATTTTTATGACAAACTAATTGAGGACAGGAACTTTCATATGTGTTTCTAATTCTACATGACTGACACAATTAAGGAAAGAGAGGCACAGAAATTATCTACAGTATTGGAAAAATCATACTAATTTTTCTCACAAAGACTCAACGAAGAGTTGATTAAAGTTTCTAGGGCACTTTGGGACTCTGGGTTCCAAAAGTACCATGGTCTTCATCACACCTGAAGACAACTATATCTACTTACTCAAATGTCCTTAGGACCTTGTTTTATTTGTCATCACCTTTTAATTTGTCACAGGAAATAATTAGCTAAGTATACTCAAGGTACTTCATACTTCCAAGGGGATGAGATGTAGTAGTAGTGCTAGTAACAGTGTCTGTGATTTAGTGGTAGAGTTAGTGGCAACATTTTTAGGTGATCTTTCTATCTAAATATTCACCAGCTACATATCAGAAAAGTAATCTCATAGTTTTATCTAATTAAATTTCAGTGTTTCATTTACAAGAGAGAAAGGTAGAAAATTAATTTGTCTTTTTCCATACTGAGAAATCTTTGAGGAAAAAATAAAATTCAAATACAATTTCACTGTTTCTAGGTACTGCCATACCATCAAAAACTTTATTGAAATATTTAACTACTTTTTCTAAATATTTCTCATCAAGGATTCCTCTAACTGAGGTGAATTTTACACTTGGAGAAATAAAGAAATAAGGCTTAACTTATGTGGAGGTATAGATACAAAATCCATTTGTCTGCCCTTTCCTATACTGAATTATAATACCTGAAAATAAATACTATTTTAATTATTTTTTAAAAAAGATACTGCACAGTTGGACCAGTTAGACGTAAGGTCCTCTTCAGAAGCCTCTCTTCAGGCTAAAGTATTCCCAAATCCTGTCAGCAATCTGTGGTCTTATATGTTGGACTCTGCTGCTGTTTGTAAATTATCTAGTAAACCTCTCCATAAATATATGTTTTCTAGTTTTCTTTAGGACATTTGTTCCAAGCATTTTCCATCCTCATCCTCAATCTTCCTTTAGACTGATTCATTCAGAAAGCTTCCCACTCATTGGCATCTTTACCAGTTTCTTTTACCAGGGGGATTTTGATTTGAGCTGAATAGATCATACTCTTTGCTTTATAGCAAGCACATCTTTTCTTTTTTTTTAAAAAAAAGTCACTGTTTGTTATTTCTTAACAATAATTTGATTGCTTTCCTTGTTATCTATATCTAATTTCCCTGATTCCTTATGTCTCCCAAAATTCAGAAGGGTGTACTAAGGTCTGCATTTTCTTTCACTGTAAAAATTTATGGGCTATTTTAATACAGATTAGTGAAAGTGCAATACCAAAGCACTGTAGGTGGTAAAACCCAGTTATCATTTGTATGATTAGTCTCACCTTGTAGCCGTGTCTCTGAAAAATGCAATTAACAGTTTCATATTCAGCATAGCTGGCTTTTATTCCT
>NW_010332301.1:5699-9295 GCF_000700745.2 Antrostomus carolinensis
AAAAAACCCTAATTGGTAAACACAGCCTTGCCAGATTCTCTGCAATTCACCCAATTCTCGTAACGTTAATTGGCTCAGCTTCAACACACATTGGATGGGTTTTCAAAGGCAGCCGCAGATTAGAGAGCTTGCAAGCACTTGTGTTTCACAGTACTGACTCCAAGGAGACTGAGGGAGGAAAAAAAAATATTTTAAATTAATGCTGAATGCAGGCGAGCTCTCTTGTCCAATGGTTGCCATGGAAACTGTTTTGTCTGCTAATCTGATAGCAGAGTGTATGTTTATTGGTACACATCTCTAATGACCTTCAGAGACTAAACTCAGCTGGAAAGTAGTATTCTACCACTGTGGTCAGAGACAGCAGCTAAGTGATTGCATCCTAAACTCTATTATTGTAGCTTATACTGTTGTGAGTTTTTTTTTTCCCTTTGTTATTGTTGTTCCCTGCTAGGAATTGCCCCCAAAATGACAATTTGCGGTGCTTAGATGCATATCTTTGGTAACAGATACAGTGTGTCAGATACAGTATGTAAAGTTTTGATCGTGACGTCTTTAAACTGCAAATTCTTGTACTGCTGAGCTGGGGGAATTTTTCACTTTTCTGTCTCTAATAACGGGTTAATAAAAAAAAAAAAAAAAAAAGGAGAGAAATTGAATATCATGTGCTATCCCAGAAAATAGGGAGAAACCCAGTATTCCAGGGGAAACCTGATATTCCTCTTCTTGATGAAAAAACCCATTTAGACTCGATCTTTTAAATCTGAACAATGTTGTTTCTCCTTCAATTAAAAAAGGTAATTCTCAAAATTCAGGTGTTATGCCTTGAAGTCAGGAAAATTAATTATAGCTGCTTTGCTGACAGTTTTTAATTTTGTAATAATAGTACACAAACTTATTATTGGCACAATTTCTAGAAGCATACAAAAACAAATTGTATCCTAATTAACCAAGCAATCTTTCTTTAAATCTGGGGGTGTATGAATGTTGACTCTGCCTTAATTACTAACTCTGCATGCGTGGATGCCGTACGATAGCCAATTAATAGAGGAACTGTCAGACTCAAACAGAGAAGGATTGTGGGGTTGTTTTCAAATCCTACAGACCAAATGGCACCTCAGCCTTGGGCAGAATGTTCATATCGACCTCCACCAGGTATGATCTTGGCCTTTATGAATTAAGCATTAACTAGTAAAAATCCTTGGCTTTGAGGTACTGTAAATGGGAAGGCTGGCCGAGGCAGAGTATCTCCTGCCTCCTGGATGAGAGGGCTGCACAGTGTGGAGAGTACTGGAGAGTGTGAGATGCGGGAGAGGGGCTGGCTGCTGTCTCCAACCATTGCCAATCCCCAGTGTGATGTTTTCTGCCTAGAGAAGTGGGAAAGCTGCTGCCGTGCTCGTTGTCCTGCCCTGCAAGTGATCTGCAGGCAGGAGCTGCTCAGAGCGGCTCCTCGCCTGCTCCCGGGCTTCCTGGGGGGAGATGGAGGATCCAAACGTAGAGAGACCCAACAGAGAAACACCTGAGAAGTAAAGAGAAACCCCCCATGGCAGGGGGTTTGGAACTACCTTATCTTTAAGATCCCTTCCGAACCATACCATTCTATGGTTCTATGATTCTCTGAACTTAGAACACATTGGAAACACCAGGGATCTGCAAATCTTCCTAGTGGTCAGGTCTTCAAATCTTCTGCAAATTTTACCAAGTAGCACCAGCCTAAACCTATGGTCCTGCAGGCACTTGTCTTCCACTGCACCTCATGGGGCTGCAACATCACCTGCCTGGGGAAAGGGGTGAAACCTGCCTATGTGCCAAGATATCAGGAGTTTCCTTAGCCGAGCTGCAGAGATGTTTAGATGTTTACAGAGATGTCAGATCTTCAAACTAAGTTCGTGCAGAGAATTTATTTTTAAACCTTTCCAGGAATGAGCTTCCAATCCCTCCTTGTCACTCCCCTCCTATTCTCATGAGCCAAAATTTGGTCAGTCAGTATAATATCAAGTCTCCTTGTCCTCAGAGTGCTTAGTTTCTAGGCTTGACCTTCTCCCCGTTCCAAGCTTCGTTCTTTAAAATGAAATAAATTAGAGATTAATATAAATCCTTCCTTTATTTTCATCTATATTAGCTGTTATTTTCTTTAGAAAATACCAATCCGTGCATTTTATGAATTTGATTTACACTGTTGGTTGCAGCTGCTTCAGCCTAAGAGAGCAGTGTGCTAACTTAGCACTGGACGCAATTCAGAGCTGTTTATATGTGCAAGAGCTTCAGAAAGAGACCCTGCTATGTGTTATTGGAACAAAACAGGCATTTTCATGCAGGAGTTTGATTCTTCTGTCAATGAGATAGAAAAATGCATAAAGGAAAGGCTAAACTGATTTTTATTTTTTTTTTAACCTTTTGAAGTTCTGCTGAACTTCTTTACAAGAGTTAACTTGCATTCATAAAAACGAAAATCTTCAAATCACTGTCAGGTACTTCTCTTTCACCAATTAAGATATTTATCTTCATATATGTTTCAAAAAATAATGACAATGCTTTCTGTTCTTTTGGGTGAAGAGTATCTGAGACCCTTGGTTTGTTCAGAAATTGATTTTTTTTTTTTATGTGAAAAAAAGCAGTTGCAATTTTATTCTTTCTGTCATTATTCCTTGAATGCAGTCGTCCAGTTTGGTTCCGAACTGTACTTGAGAACCCTGATTCTTTCTCCTAAATTGCCAGGTTATTAATGATCATCTTCGTATCTAAGGAGTGCAGGTAGGGCTACTTACTTAGTAGGCTGTTCAAACCTAATTTCTATATCTCCTTTATGCCCCAATGCGAGTAAAGTCAATTGAAAATCTTCAGTGAGAAAGGACAAATTTCTAAATTGTCCCATTTCTCTTTGTTATGGCTTGCTCTGAAAAGGCTTCTTTTTAAAAAAACAAACCATTGGGTGTTTTCTGCTTCAAAAGCATAGTTATAGGAAAAGTATTTGCACTTTAAAAGAGAAAAGGGAGCAGAAATGGAGACCCAAGTTTTGTGTCCTGAAAAGGATACATGTATTAGTGCTATTTAAGGTTTGCAAAAGTGTATATTATGTCTCAGTAACAAAATCTTTCCTTACTATCCCATTCTAAAATATGTGTGTACCATGTTTATCTAGCTGTATGTATTTATACTGATGTTATTAGAACAGACCACAGCTGAACAATTTTTTAAATATAAAGATGCTTGCATCAAAATGCACGAAAAACATATTGAAGTTCCAGTCTTATATTCTTATAGAAGATAAATAAAGTAGATCAGAATGGAAGCATAATTAACTCTTTCATTTTATACAAAATATTTTATTAAAGTTGCTTTTACAGAGCATTCCAAACATTTTCAGGTTTCAAGCTGATTAGAAAAAAAAAAAAAAAAAAGACAAATTTCAAATTTTGGAATTCTTTTTTTCCTTTTTCATGTCTGATATACAAAAATAAAGAAATATTTCTGTGGAAGAATTTATGTCACATTTATTATTTATTCTTATTCTTGTGCATGTATGTATAGACACAACTGATTTCACTCTTCCAGTAGTTCAGGTTTTTTATAGAATTCTGTAATATCTGGGTAGGGAA